>NW_021604590.1:2937902-2940401 GCF_004785775.1 Grammomys surdaster | reverse complement strand
TTTTTTTTTTTTTTTTTTTTTTTTTGCTTTTGTGTTCTTGGCCAGTATCTTAAAAGAGTCATAGTTTCACCACAACACTTCCATTTGTAAAATTCTACCGGATGGAGATGTTGCTAACAGCGAGCCTCTTCGGCACACCCATGAAGTGGACCCATCTTCTTGACTATTCTATCAGTCTTTCATGAACTCCTATTGTAGAAGTTGGTCTCCCGCCTAGTATTTGACTCATCTTCCCCCAGAGCCATTACTTGTGGGCAGTTCCACAGAGCTGGCCTATGCCTCAGTTTCTGTGCTGCTCCCAAGTATGGCTTCTTCCATCCTTTGTACTTGGATGGACTGATTGCAAACTTGTCATGCATTATTAACTCTACTTAGCTGATGATTTCAGTTTTGACCCAGTTTCAATAATTTATGCATAATTTGGAGAATACAACAGAAACATATTTTAAAATGAGATCAAATATGAATTCTAGCCAGAGTTGGCCATGCCCCAGTCCTGAAATCCAACCCAGGCTCTCATCCAAAGCAGCCATTTGTCTGCATCATGTGCCAGAGAAGCCGTATCATGGTGGCAAAGAGCTTGGCGACAGTTATGTCCTTAACAAATCTCATGGGGACTTCTAATAGATACAACAGCACTGACTGACCAGCCTGTACTTGGTAGATCAGTCATCAATGCAGACAGTCTACAACAACAACAAACACGAGACATTCCAAATAACTTCAAGATTGCTTTTGCCTTAAATTTACTACGTTATGTAAGTTTCTGTTCACCCTACATAAATAAGCAGATTAAGGTATCGTCATTTCCTGGACTTCATCGTAAATGACTACCTTCAAGGAGAAGCTAATTGGTGTCTTTGCCTTTCTTCCCATGTTACTTCTATCAGCTCTCTTGTTTTTTTAATGAAGCAAAATGAGGGGATTATTAAGTAAAGGACTGAGTTATTAATTAAAGAAATGTGGGTTTTATTGAGAAGTAATAATACGTGCTTATATTTAAGTGTGAAAGTTAAAAGAAGACCCTTAAGAAAATGACAGTTGTATACTCAAAAGGAAACAGATTCCTCAAAAGAGAGACTCACACACTAGATTTGAGGGCAAATGTCAAGGAAAGAATGGAATATTAGTGTTTTCAGTCAGACCATGATTTAGTGTCCTCTACAGCATCAACCTCATCATGACTGTCTGTAGCTACATGATCTCATTTTTTTTTCCTATTGCTACAACTAGGGGAGACTCTCCTTGCATTTTACAAGCAAATTGCTTTTTCTAAATCTTCCCTTGGCTTCCTTCTCTTGGTATCAATGTCACTTAGTCATAGAAGCAACAAGTATGTTACAACTGTCATAGAAGCTGGGAAGATCAAAATATGCTACCTGTACCATGTTTGCCACAGTTCTGACTGCAGAAATCATGGGCTTATAGGATAAGTGCATTGCAGCAATCACATCTGCTAATAGATGAAGTGTTTACTGATTCCTCTAGGAGCTGGGTCACTGTTTGCAAGAAAACAAGTTGCAGTGTTATCAAGTGATATGCTTCTGGTACCCCTTTGAAAGGTGGGTGTGTGGAGTCAAACCTTAACTGTTGGTCTTAAGGCCTGATCTGTGTGCTTTTTTTCAAATCAGTAGGCTTATCACTCTCTAGAATAGAATGGAATTTATTTCCTTCCTGCCTGCCTTCCTAATTCCTATTTTAGATAATTTTCTTATTGCTGTGGCCAAGTATTTGACTATAGTCTAAGGAAAGAAACTCAGAAGTTTAAGAGGGATACTCTACCTAAGACATAGCAGTAGGACAGCGGGGAAAGAAAGGAACTTGGGGGCAGGCATCTGGATGTTCCTACTGAATGTGCACTTGGGCAGCAGAAGCTACAGGAAATACCACAGGGCTATAAAATACCAAGGCCTCCTCCTATATCCCATAAGACATCATTTTGGACCCAATTCCATCATCAAGGGTTCACTCTCCATAGTGCCCACAACCTTCCTTAATAAAGCCATCTATTGACCAACCCATGAGCCTATGGGAGTCATTGTACATTCAAATCACTCCCTCCCTCCTCCTCACTCCCACTTCCTCCTCCTCTTCTTCCCCTTTTCTTCCTTCCTTCTCCTCCTTCTCGTCTCCCTACCTTCCTTTCATCTCTCTTTTGGGACCAAATCCAGAATCTCTAATATAGTAAGAAAGTACTCTGCCATTGAGTTATATCTTCATCCCAGAATAAAAAAAAAAAAGAAAAAGTAAAGATTGGCGTGGAAGATTTTAAATATGATCCTGTAGTAAATAAATATACCAAGGATCTCAGGTTTCCTCTCTCAACCTTAGGAAAGTTTATAAATATGAGTTTTTTGATGGCCAATGAGGAAAAATTATGCCTCAAACTAAATGCATTATTGACCTCTCTTTGCCTAGGTATTATCTAAGTTATTCACACTCACACCCTCCTTTCATTTCTGTTCTCTCTCTCTCTCTCTCTCTCTCTCTCTCTCTCTC
>NW_021604590.1:2919928-2937502 GCF_004785775.1 Grammomys surdaster | reverse complement strand
TTTTTTTTTTTTTTTTTTTTTTTTTGCTTTTGTGTTCTTGGCCAGTATCTTAAAAGAGTCATAGTTTCACCACAACACTTCCATTTGTAAAATTCTACCGGATGGAGATGTTGCTAACAGCGAGCCTCTTCGGCACACCCATGAAGTGGACCCATCTTCTTGACTATTCTATCAGTCTTTCATGAACTCCTATTGTAGAAGTTGGTCTCCCGCCTAGTATTTGACTCATCTTCCCCCAGAGCCATTACTTGTGGGCAGTTCCACAGAGCTGGCCTATGCCTCAGTTTCTGTGCTGCTCCCAAGTATGGCTTCTTCCATCCTTTGTACTTGGATGGACTGATTGCAAACTTGTCATGCATTATTAACTCTACTTAGCTGATGATTTCAGTTTTGACCCAGTTTCAATAATTTATGCATAATTTGGAGAATACAACAGAAACATATTTTAAAATGAGATCAAATATGAATTCTAGCCAGAGTTGGCCATGCCCCAGTCCTGAAATCCAACCCAGGCTCTCATCCAACGCAGCCATTTGTCTGCATCATGTGCCAGAGAAGCCGTATCATGGTGGCAAAGAGCTTGGCGACAGTTATGTCCTTAACAAATCTCATGGGGACTTCTAATAGATACAACAGCACTGACTGACCAGCCTGTACTTGGTAGATCAGTCATCAATGCAGACAGTCTACAACAACAACAAACACGAGACATTCCAAATAACTTCAAGATTGCTTTTGCCTTAAATTTACTACGTTATGTAAGTTTCTGTTCACCCTACATAAATAAGCAGATTAAGGTATCGTCATTTCCTGGACTTCATTGTAAATGACTACCTTCAAGGAGAAGCTAATTGGTGTCTTTGCCTTTCTTCCCATGTTACTTCTATCAGCTCTCTTGTTTTTTTAATGAAGCAAAATGAGGGGATTATTAAGTAAAGGACTGAGTTATTAATTAAAGAAATGTGAGTTTTATTGAGAAGTAATAATACGTGCTTATATTTAAGTGTGAAAGTTAAAAGAAGACCCTTAAGAAAATGACAGTTGTATACTCAAAAGGAAACAGATTCCTCAAAAGAGAGACTCACACACTAGATTTGAGGGCAAATGTCAAGGAAAGAATGGAATATTAGTGTTTTCAGTCAGACCATGATTTAGTGTCCTCCACATCATCAACCTCATCATGACTGGCTGTAGCTACATGATCTCATTTTTTTTTCCTATTGCTACTGCTAGGGGAGACTCTCCTTGCATTTTACAAGCAAATTGCTTTTTCTAAATCTTCCCTTGGCTTCCTTCTCTTGGTATCAATGTCACTTAGTCATAGAAGCAACAAGTATGTTACAACTGTCGTAGAAGCTGGGAAGATCAAAATATGCTACCTGTACCATGTTTGCCACAGTTCTGACTGCAGAAATCATGGGCTTATAGGATAAGTGCATTGCAGCAATCACATCTGCTAATAGATGAAGTGTTTACTGATTCCTCTAGGAGCTGGGTCACTGTTTGCAAGAAAACAAGTTGCAGTGTTATCAAGTGATATGCTTCTGGTACCCCTTTGAAAGGTGGGTGTGTGGAGTCAAACCTTAACTGTTGGTCTTAAGGCCTGATCTGTGTGCTTTTTTTCAAATCAGTAGGCTTATCACTCTCTAGAATAGAATGGAATTTATTTCCTTCCTGCCTGCCTTCCTAATTCCTATTTTAGATAATTTTCTTATTGCTGTGGCCAAGTATTTGACTATAGTCTAAGGAAAGAAACTCAGAAGTTTAAGAGGGATACTCTACCTAAGACATAGCAGTAGGACAGCGGGGAAAGAAAGGAACTTGGGGGCAGGCATCTGGATGTTCCTACTGAATGTGCACTTGGGCAGCAGAAGCTACAGGAAATACCACAGGGCTATAAAATACCAAGGCCTCCTCCTATATCCCATAAGACATCATTTTGGACCCAATTCCATCATCAAGGGTTCACTCTCCATAGTGCCCACAACCTTCCTTAATAAAGCCATCTATTGACCAACCCATGAGCCTATGGGAGTCATTGTACATTCAAATCACTCCCTCCCTCCTCCTCACTCCCACTTCCTCCTCCTCTTCTTCCCCTTTTCTTCCTTCCTTCTCCTCCTTCTCGTCTCCCTACCTTCCTTTCATCTCTCTTTTGGGACCAAATCCAGAATCTCTAATATAGTAAGAAAGTACTCTGCCATTGAGTTATATCTTCATCCCAGAATAAAAAAAAAAAAGAAAAAGTAAAGATTGGCGTGGAAGATTTTAAATATGATCCTGTAGTAAATAAATATACCAAGGATCTCAGGTTTCCTCTCTCAACCTTAGGAAAGTTTATAAATATGAGTTTTTTGATGGCCAATGAGGAAAAATTATGCCTCAAACTAAATGCATTATTGACCTCTCTTTGCCTAGGTATTATCTAAGTTATTCACACTCACACCCTCCTTTCATTTCTGTTCTCTCTCTCTCTCTCTCTCTCTCTCTCCCCCCCCCTATCATCTCTTAATCCCAAGTCTCTATGTTACTTCTGGTTCCCCTTGTTGGTAATTTTGTGATCCAAGAAATTGGTATCAAGCCTAGAATCCAGATGCCATTTTGTTTGTCCAGTGAGATCAGTTCCTACAGTGGTATCAGAACAGACACATTGCTACAGATCACTCTGTTGCTGTGTTACAGGAGTTCTCTGGGGAAAGGACAATGTAACATCAGAAGAGGGGAGAGAGAAATCCTGCTGACTGAGAGCCTTTGAAGGGCTAAGCACAGTGTGATGCTATCAGACTGGGCTTAATGTACATCACCATGGTTACGCTGTGAGAAATGAGAAGGATGGGAATGGATTGGTGGAGGCTGTTGGGGATCCCCTTAAAAGAGATATGGTACTTAGGGAAGGAAAGGGTGGTGGACATGGAGATGATAGATAATTTTAAGGTATGATTAATAGTTAACTAAAAGTATGTCTGGTTTTCATCATTGGCTATTCAGTAAGCTTAGATAAAGACTTTACTTTCACAACAAATTTTTAGGTATAAAGATCACTTAGAAATATGCTTGGATTTTCAGGTCTCAGATTAAACACAAAATTCATGTGGGAACCATAGAAATTATAGAAATACATAAAAAACTGGAGGCAATATGAATTTTGTCTATCATCATGCTAAACATATATTGATGTGCTAAGTATAGCTAAAGGGTTATTTAAAATTAAAAAGTCAATTTTAAATATACATCCATGAAGAAAAATATTGTAATTTTTGGTATGAGGGTTTTAATGAAGGGAATTTTTCTAGATACTTCCCCTTTATAAATTAATATGTTGTGATCTTTAAGCCACTGGGTTCTGACTTAATGTATTTCATGTAAGAGTTATCTATTTTTAAATGTTACAAGTGAAAATAACACTTTTTATATAAAAGTTTTTTATTCAAAAACAATAGAATATTACACATGTATTTTTTTTCTTCCTTTGATTTCATGGATGCTTGAACCCAAGTCTTCAAGCATGTTAGGCAAATGTTCTCAGTGACCTAAAGTCCTGTCCCAAATGTTTTTTCTTGTTGTTGTTTGTTCTCGAGAAAGGGTCTCCCTATGCAACTCTGGCTGACCTGATACCCATTATGTCCAACAGGCTAATTTTAGACTCATAGTGATCTCCCTTCTTCTGCCTCTGTACTGCTGTATTAGAAGCATGAGCTGTCACACTTGTCTCTCAAACCGTTTGTTGAAAGACAAGAAAACTACATTTCCTAGAAGTTATATTGAAGGAAAACTACTATTCTTTGAGGTTTCAACCCAAATACCAATCACAAAAATTCATACTAAAATAGAGATTCAGCAATAATTGCTTTATAAAGTATATTGATTTTGTAGAGAAAAGTTATGCATGAAGTACGGCCCTTACATAATCTTGTCTTATGAATGCCTTAAACTATTATTGACATTTTCCAGCCATTTGGCTCACTTCCTGCAACTTAGGAGCCCACATGGATTCATTAATTTTCCTTGCAGTTTGTAATTTACATTAGTGTTGATTCTGTTATTTATCATAAGGGTGCCGTCATACACCTACTCTTATAATGTCTTACAGATGCTCTACACTCTCCAAAATCACCCTGTGCTTTATCTGCTCATCTCTCTGTTTTCAGTGGGGTCCCTAATACTCAGTGATGAGCTCTCTCCATTCTTTTGCTCGTTCTTTACCAGGACATTGTATAGTTGAAACCATACGTTTGTGCTTTTGAAGACTAACCCTGTTTTATTTAAAAGCTACACGTACTCCTCTGTGTCATTTTTCATTTGTATTCTAGATAGCTTGAGAGATAATCTCTTTACATAACTGAATTATATTTCATTTTCTGAGTATACAACAGTTTGCTTATCCATTTATCTGTGGAAAGGCATCTTGATTGCTTTCCATGTTGAGAAATATAAATAACATTGCTGTAAATCACATTCATGTACAGATTTTCTGTTAGCATAAGTTTTAAACTCATTGGTGTCTTGGGGTGAAATTGCCACGTGTACCTTTGTATTTAACTGCTAGAGTGTCTTCTACTATGCAGTCCTACTAGGAATGGTAGTGATTCCTGCAGCTTCTAAGGTTTTATTCAGTTCTCCTTGTGACTGTCCAGTGTTTTCAACTCTATTTGTTGAAGAATCTGTCCTTTTTTTCAATAAATTGCCTTTGCTAGTTTGTCAAAGATAAATTGACTTCATTTGTGTAGGTATAGTTCTGAGTACTGTATTCACTCCAGTTGATTTATTAGACTGCTCTGTCTCAAATACTATGTTCTTTTTCTCACTGTAGTTTTACAATAAACTTGAAGTTCAGCCTTAGATATGGTTCTTCAATATTGTGTGGTGACAACTCTGGTTCTTTTGCTATTTATTAGTTCTCCAGAGGGATAGATACTTCAGGATGGATGTATTAAAAGAAAACTCTTTGAATTGGCTCATATGATACAGCCTGGATGGTCTGAGAGTGACTGTCTTCTCACTGGAGAAGCCTGGCATCCCTAGATATTCAGTCCAAGAGGCTGTGTGACTCTGCACAACTGACATGGAGCTTAAAGCATTTCTGAGAGCCACCGGCCTTCAGTCAACATTGAAATCCTGAAGAAGCTGGCATCTTATATTAGCATAAGAATACTGCAGCAGAGTGCATGAACCTGCAAACAGGGTAGATGAGTGTATCAGTGACATTCAAAAGGACAGGAGCTTTTTTTTTCCTCAGAACTTTTATCTGGGCTTCCACCTGAAGGTGCCATCCACATTTAGAATGGAATGAGTCTTTCTACTTCAGTTACCCTGGTCAACAAAACCCCTTGCAGGTATACTAGCAGTCCCAATTCCAGTCAACCTGACAAATAAGATTCCTCATTATCACCTTGTGTTTCACATAAACATTGAAATCAGCATGTCAACAACTACAAAATAATATGTTTGGTTTTAATTGAGTGTACAAAAACCTAGAGATCAAGTTAAGAAAAGATGAAATCTTATTAATACTGTCTTTCTTAAAGTCTCTGTGTTACGTAGGTCCTTGATTTCTGTCACCAGGGCACACTGTGCATTCTATGAGTAGGTTTAAATCTGTCTAAATAAGAAGAGATTTGCACCTTAAACTTGCTGGTTTGAATTTAAACTACCACCATTTCAAAAGATATATTGCCTAGTTAACACAACAAAAAGTATGAAAACATACCTCTGTAGAAGTCATACTGAAGTATGTATTCAAACCACATCAAGGCCACCAGGAATTTTAAGGAAATGATTCCTTAAGTATATTAGTCCATAAGAACATCGTCATTGATGACAAGAAGACCCTACTTTTGAAAACGTTGCAGTTTTTACTTATGATAAAATAGATCTGTGTGCATACAATACTCATTACCTAAAAGGATTAGTGTAGTGAAAAATATTTAAAATCCCAGCCAGGGGTGTCTTCAGCACCTTAGACCATTTATGTTTCTGGATAAAAAACACACACAGCCTTTTTTTATTTTTAAATATGCCTTGTGCAGCATGAGAGCCAGGCAGCCACCTACCCTTGATGCTGTTAGGATCTACTTCCCTATCAATAACACCAAGATATTACTTATTATTTCCTATGTTTCACCTGGGCTACTCTTAACCCAATTGGGCAACCTCTGGGCCACATTCTCTTGGCCCTTAGCCATGTCAACTCTCCTCCTTCCTTCTACACATTCTTCTTCTTCCAAGGCAGCTCCCTTCCTTCTTGTGGTCCTTTCTCTAAGTCCGAAAAACCTCAATCCCACCTATGTCTCTTCTTGCCAACTATTAGCTGTCAGCATCTTTATTCACCAATCAGAATTAACTTGAGGGCTGCCCCGGTCTGTGGGGCCATGAATTGGGACTAGGAGACCACCTGAAAGAGAGAATGGGGAACAAGGGTATGCAAAGAAGGACAGCAAGTCAAGAAGTCTGATCAAGCTGTCAAATTTTTGTTGTTCCCACACCAGGTTATATACGCATACAAACAGGATATGGGGAGGGGTGACACAGGGTCTCTTTGTTTCTGGGGAGTACAGATGTCCTGGGGGGGAGTGCAGATGTTCTCAATGACAGAATATTGGCTGGGTGAAGAGTTCACAGAACAGAGCAGAACATGTTGCTAGGTACCTGTCCATAAGATCTATGCTTATTTGTTCTGATCTAAGCTAGTACTTTCCCACCAAGGCTACCTATCCACAAGATCTATAGCTATTTGTTCTTATCTGAATGAGTGCTTTCCCACAGAAGCCAAGACTTTGTGCCAGTAGGCACAAAGTATGGCTGACTAAGGAGTTAATGTTTAAGCAGGGTTGCTCCCAATAGAGGAGCAACATGAAGACTCCAGGTCTTTGGGGCCCATACTTAGCATTTACAGTAGACAGTAATAGAGAAAAATTCAGCAGATTCAAAAATAACTTCCCAAAAAATGATAGCTCATGATCTCAGAGACTAACTTAGCCTTGAGTAAATGTGAAACTATAAACATCTGTCTTAGTGACACACTTGCTCACTGGGTACACGTGGCTTAGGTCTCACAGCATTAGTTAGGCCTTTTGAATCTTGTGGAGGACAACATCCACTCACTAATACAACAGTTATGGAAGTTTACCTGGGTACTGTGAACCTCCCAGAACTGGTATTTTATCTAGAAAATATAGTATGTCTCTAGCACAGATAAGAACCACCCTTATTAAAAGAAGAAAGGGCGGGCGGTGGTGGCGCACGCCGTTAATCCCAGCACTTGGGAGGTAAAGGCAGGCAGATTTCTCAGTTCGAGGCCAGCCTGGTCTACAGAGTGAGTGCCAGGACAGCCAGGGCTACACAGAGAAACCCTGTCTCGAAAAACCAAAAAAAAAAAAAAAGAAAGGGCAAAGGGCTTTTGACATTTTACCCAAGCAGAAAGCCACTGGTGAACTGTTTTCCTCTCTATGTAGACTTACCAGTATGTACAAATACCATCACTGAATGAGTCTGCATACCTGTTTTTGAGTACTATATGTACAACTCCAACCCCAAATGATTGGACAGATGTATGGTAATGGCTCTATGTGTGTAGGGAGAGATTTTTCTCTTCTCTGGGTAAACCAAAGTTATCATCTACCAAAACCTGATTGAAGAATTCCAGACCTTTAAAACAGTATTCTTTTAATACATTAGCTGGTAAAGACTTGATTATCTGGTCCACAGAATGTTCTTCTGTGCATTAATAAATGTAAATAACTATCGCACCCGTGGTAATGCTAGAGTGGCTGTGGCTTGTGCTCTTCCCCAAGGGTTTTAGTTCAAGTGCTTGATGCTGATGCATGAACTGTGCAGAAGTTAATTTAGGTCATGATCAATGTGAGCAGTTAAAAAGCTGTGTAAAGTGGCCAAGGCTTTGAATCCGTTTAATTATTTTAAACCCACTATGGGAAAAGAAAGGGTTGTTTTTTCCTCTTAAAGTTTATCCCCAATTATTTCCAACATTTAACGAATCTTCTTCTTGTGCACTACAGATCTGCTTTGCGTAAACCAGTTCTATTAGTCTAAAAATAGACTCCTTGTAGAATATTATTAACTTTTCTGCGTGGGCATTTGTGCACATTCTGTGCCATCACACTCTACAGCAAGACAAGAAAATACCCCCAGGTCTTCTATCTTACTGTGGCAACATTCTGCAAAAATAAGAGGAAACGACATCTTTGACCACGGTTGATGCTAAAAAGAATACAGTGTTTTCTACTCTTACTGGGAGATTAAAGGCAGAATCTGTCTTATAAGAATGACTCATGCTTGCTGTGGTTAAATGACTTGTGAATCTTGTGTAAGGGTTATTTGGTGTATACTTTGGAAATCCGCATGGTACCAAAGACTTCTTGTTTTAACACAAATATTGCAATCTATATATCTGCATATTTTAGGACAGAAGAGTGGAGGGGTAGACATGTAATCTGTGTACAACAAGAATTAAGGAGCCCAAGGGGGAAAAAAAAAGACAAACCACAGGAAAGTGAAGCAATAGTGTAATAAAAATCACTGTACATTTGTATCAGAAATGTAACTTCAACCTTCATTTGAAGGTTATATATAGATATGTGTGTATGTGTGTATATATGTGATTGTACCTGGCATAGACATATACAAATAAATAATGTATGTGGGAATTTTCTCTTTCATCTGCTCATACTTCTATAATTTATGAACTTTATTCTTCATCAGTGTTTACTTCCTTGGCAGATCACAAGGAATCCATCTGTGACCATTCTGTTTTGTGCTCTAATTGAACTACTCCATTGGAGAGAGCTGTTAATGAAAATTGCTTGCTTGGTAGACATCAAGTTATACGCGAGTAGAATTGATGGTCTTTGAGTTTAGCTTGCATATTCAAGATACCCAGAATTTGATTTAAGTTGGTTTTTTTAAATGATTTTTTGTTTGTTATTTTTTGTTTGTTTTAAACAACCTCCATTAAGAGGTTATCTTTCTGTGACTCTCACCCACCGCCTTGGCAGAGACTTGTTTATAACTGCTATTTTGAAGAACGAAACTGTGATTGAGTTATCTGAGCTCTTGCCTTCCCTTGTCTACAAGCTTCCCCAAGCACTGGCTTCCTCCTCTTTGTCTGTGTGAAGTGAGTCCAAGTGATTGATGTTCAAGTCATTTTGAATTTACCATCCAGATGGCAGCCTCAGTAAGGACATGCTATTTTTTTATTTTGTTTCATACAGTATATAATAATCTAATATATTTTTCTCTTCCTCAGCACTTCTCAGGTCTTCTCACCCTACCCACACAACCTCTCCCCACTGTCTACCCATCTCTCGTCTCTCCCAAATTAAAAAAAAAATGAAAATTAAAACAAACAAACAAAAAGCCAATAAGACAAAAAAAGTAGCAAAACAGAATAAAACCCATGGAGTCTGTTTTGTGTTGGCCAACTACTCTTGGGCATGGAGCCTCCCCTGGAGTGTAGTTTATATACCCAATGACACTTCATCAGAGAAAACCAATTTTCCCTTTCCCAGGAGTTAACAAATGCAAATAGCTTCTTAGTTAGAAGTGGGGCTTTGTGTCTAATTTCCCTTCTCTCTCTGGGATTTTTCTGGTGAGAACTTTGTACAGGTCATACCAAGAACATCATTTTTAAATCTCACTTACTGGCTATTCGTCATCCCACAGTTAGTAAGCCATAAACACAACCCAAAGGACCTTATAGGTACTGGTGAGCTAGGCAACATTTAATAACCAATTTAGTGAAGATCATTTTTATTAACTCTTTGAGGTCTTAATGGAAAGGAAGCCCCATTACGTAAAGCAGTTCAACAAGAAGAAAGGGAAAGAGATGTTTATCAGTAGGCACATTTCATAAATGTATGGGTGTGCCCAGAGAATGAGTACAGTTTCAGCAAAGTGCTATTACATCCCAGCATGCTTAGCATTCTCAACAACCACAGTACACACACAGTTTTAAAGCAATAGCAACTGAAGTGAACTTGTCTCTCCAGGAGGTAGCTGATATGGACTTGATTGGACGGTAAACACTGGTGAGTGATTAATGTTGATGGAGACCCCTCTGGGGCTATCTCCTGGTGTCTAGTATCAAAAGCTCCCCACAGCTTGTCTTAGTTCTCCCAAGTGGAGAGGGGGCCATGGGGTAGGTTTGTATGTGTAAAGTTTCTTTCAGCCAGACAGAGCAAAGATGCTGAGTTTTCTGTATCTGCTTCTTTCTGATTGCCCTGAGCCCAGCCCAGCCATGTGAGTGTCAAAGATGCATGCTTTAAGGTATCATCTTCTGGTATCCATCACCAGCTTCCAGAGAAAGACCTACAGCAGTCCCTGTGGTGTATTTTCTCCATCGCTGACTTCAGCATACAAGTAAATCTTTTCAGCTCTCTGCTGTAACCACATGCCTCGGCAAGACTACTCTGTAATAAAGCCCCATATATGAGGTTTTGGTAATCCTTATACTGTCTTCTCCTTCACTGGATACCCACACAATTCAGACTAGAGTATACATGTATTATTGCTGTTTCTTTTAATGATCAGCACACCATTTTGCTTTTTGGCAATATTGCTACAATGTTCTCAGTGTAAACAGGACATAATGCTACAATGTTCTCAGTGTAAACAGAACATAATGCTACAATGTTCTCAGTGTAAACAGAGCATTATTTATACCTACGGCTGGCAGATGATACATATGTCTGTTTATTGAAACTCTGGGTAAATATAACCAAATGAAAAATGAGAGTAAAAAACACTAGATACTTTCTAAAAGGGAGACTGAAAGAGGTTCTAACAAGGGAACAATGAAGTAAATTAAGGTTGCTGTTTGTCCAGATATACTATGAAGATGTGGTAAAACGGGTCTATGAGATAGTGTGTCCCATCAAGGTAGAAGGTTCTCCGTGTTGTGTTGACATCCACTCTCCCATCAGAGGAAATCACTGCCTCGCTGTCTCCTTTATGCCACCATCATATATATATGTCAACCAACTGTGAAATTAAAAGTGCCTCCCAGTAGCATTTTGATCCAGTTTGATAGTTTGTATCTTATCAAAAACTGTTTCAATGCCTCTCTTGTGACATTTCAATGATAATTGAGAGCAGGTTCCCAGAGCTTCACGAGTCAAGCTTGTGTTCAGTTGCTACTCACTCACCCAGTGTAACTCTGCCAGGAAATCAGTCCATCCTGTGAGCAGAGGTCTTATTCTTTAGACAAATGAGACTTAATTTTAATATTCCATCTATGAATATAATAGGCAGACTTTGTTTTTTAAAAGAAGGGTAAGCACAAAAATTCCTAGACACTAACAGTCTTACTAATTTGAGTCAAATTGTTAAAGAAATGTGAAATTATCTACCTAACCTGAGGATGGTAGAAAATTACTTTGTTTTCCCTCAAATCCACCCGTTCCTACTGCCCATTCATTGAAGTTCTTGCTTTAGACCCACATGCAGTCTCCTCACCTGGCTCTCCATTAAGGTTGCTTTCTAGATCTTAATACACACACCTGTAACTGTCATTGGCCAAAATCAGTGCTCTGAATATTTCGAACTTGCCTTGCCAAAATGTGTTTTTCTGAAGACTGGTTTCCAGTAACTTCCAGAGTAAAAGTGACTTCTTGCTCATCTTGGCATGTGAGGTTCAGATGGACACATGTAGATTCATTGGTTACACGTGGTTTGGAGAACGTCAGCAATGAAGGGAAGCAGCCATGTTAGTACCAGAAAGACCTTTGTGAAGGAGGTATGCATAGTCTTTGTAATACTCTTTCAACTTTCAAGTATATTCCAAACAAATGGTTTTAGACAAACTTTTAGCAATTGATCCTAATCTCTCATACCCCATCAGAGTTCTCCAATGGGTAACAACTCTTCTGATTTCAGCACCTAGTTGTGGTATTGAAATTGAGTTAAGTATTAAAAGGTACACATTTTCTAATAGTATAGTACAAAAAGAACATCTAAATACTAGAAAACTTTAGAAAATATGATGTGTTAGAGAGGGATGGAATACTCTTTCAGTATATTGTGCAGCTTAGGCAGATGAGGATGCATTGGTCACCTTGCCCTGGGGTACACTGAACAGCTGAAGCAGAAAATGATGGTGCACAAAGGAAGACATTTCTGATTTTATTTGGTGGACACTGGGAAACCAGACAAGACTCTCAATTACAATGGAAGAGAGCTTTGTTATCAAATGTGTTTCCTTTCCTATTTCTGTGATAAAAAAAATCTTGACAAAGCAAGTTTTTAAAAAAGAGAGGGTTATTTTATATCACATTTCAAGGTATCGTTGCTCACAGAAGGGAAATCAAAGCAGCAGGAGTGAGACACAGTTGATTGATAGTCAACATCGATAGTTGAGAAGCAAAGGGTAATGAACTTGTGCCACCAAGCCTCAGCTTGATCTCTCTTTTGATATGGCACAGAATTCTCCACCCAAAAGATGGTCATTCTAGCAATTACGATGTGTTTTCTCATGTAAGTCATTGTAATCAAGATATCCCCCAAAGACATACCCAGAGGCCCATCTCCTTGGTGATTTTGTCAGGTTGAAACACTGATCACCACAATCATATTAGAAGGAACTTTATCTTTAGAATACACATGGTTGTTTAACTGGGAAAGAGCACATACAAGGTATGGGTTGTTCTGTTATCTGAAGATTCCCATTGCGTGCTGGTCAAAACTCAAATTCCTTAGTTCAGAATAGAAGACATTCTTATGAAGACCAAGATGCTTGCAGGATATAACACCGACTCTCCCTCACATTCAGAAAACCTTTCACAGTCAGTACCAGCACGCCCAACTTTCAAACATGTGACACCCAGGAAGGCAAAATGCATCCCCAAGGACACTCAGTCACAAGTGGGCAAACCAGAAATCACACCAATGGCTGCCTCCAAGATTTTCATTTCCTATTCCCCTTATTATTCACAGCCAACACCCCAAAGATACATGAAAGCCTTATACTGACTACACAGCTGTGCTTGCACCCCTCATGTGTGGGCATGTCCTTAGGTTCGTCCCACCTAAAATCTCTCTATTCTTTAATGACACTCCTTTGTGCAATTCTGTGATATTAATCCTGCTAGAAATTGTTCTTCCCATTGGTAAACACCTGGAATAGTCTTCTTTATTTATATGTGTAGACTGTAGCTGTCTTCAGATACACACTAAAAGAGTGCATCAAATCCCATTACAGATGGTTGTGAGCCACCATGTGGTTGTTGGAAATTGAACTCAGGACCTCTGGGAGAGCAGTCAGTGCTCTTAACTGCTGAGCCATCTCTCCAGCCCTTGGAATATTCTTCCTGCATCATTCATATCTCCCTTCCTATTTGGACATTACTGGGAAGATAGCATAATAGATCTAGATCAGGATGCTGAGCTTCAGACAAGATTGCGAGCTGCTTCTGTCATCAGTGCTGTGTGATCTCAGTCTCTGGTCCTGTGCTATGTGAGCTTCAGTCTTGTGATCATTCGAGAGATCACAAGAACTAAACCATCGTCTCCAACGAAGTTTTAAAGCTCTTAAGAATGAAGAAAAAAAAAACTTTCAAAATGGCTATTTCCATTTTCAGACACTAAGGACTATGGTTTAAACATGTAAGACAATCAATGTCCTTGCCTAACAAATAAATCAAGGGCCTTGAATAGTATGTTGTCTTAGAGTGGATGCAAAGGTAGTTTTTTTTTTTTTTAAGAATAATGAGATATAATAAGGGCCATGATATGTTTGGTGGAACTGTTGAAGAAAGAATTAAAAATCTATGAAATTTCAATTCTTTGACAAAATTACTAACTATTAAACATCCATAGGATAGTCATGAGGGTGCGAAGTTGAAATGGACCCTGTATGTTATGGCTGAGTATATATACTGGCCATTATAGCACCGTGACCTTCAACAAAGTCTTGTCCCTTAGTTCCTCTGGTTTTTACAGAATGGGAATGGTGTCTTCTGTAATTACCACAGCATATACACCAAAATATACAGAACTCAGTGAGCACTATCAATGAGAAAATAAGAGAGGTGGTGATTTTAATGCTAAGAATTTTAACATAAGCAGAAACTAGCTTGTAACCGCAGGCTTTGCGGACTGCATAGAATGGTGAAGATTTCCTCCTGGGAACATTGTTAGGAGCCTTATTTTGACAACTGTTAAGTCCCTTGTGTCACTTAGCGAAATGCATTGCACCTTCAGATAGTCCCCATGAACTACAGTGGCCTCTCATTTACTGCGTAGCGACAATTTTACGTTCCATAATCCCCACCAACTTGTAGGTTAGAAAATAAAATAACAGGTCTATCCAAGAAATAATAACCTTGTCAATTGCCTAAAAGAACCAGATGTTTTGCTGGCATTGAGGTTGGCTCTGCCCTGTGTGGATATCGCTTTGGCTGTAGGTAGAAAGGAAGTGACACTAAAGGAAATCCATAGGACTGGATAGCACAGCAGTAAGAGGATGGAAGGCTGGCTCCTTAGGAAACCACAAAGAAAGCATGTGCTGTTGTGCTTCCCCAATGGTAAGATGTCCCACAGTGATCAAATGTCTATATGACAAATGGAATACTGTAATCAGTTCTGTGAATATGGCTTATGTCTCAACACATGCCATCAATACCCATTTGTGGTCTCTCCTAACTGTGTCTTGTCATCAAGAGTGCCAGGACCTGTCATAAAACTCCAGATCCTGGATTGAGCAATGGGACAGAATGATTGATAGGGTCCAGTATCAAAAAGGTCCTTATTAGAGAGGTTTTAGATGTCTCTTTTGTGCTCTGCTCACATGAGTTATGCCATGTGTTGATCTCAACTCAACAGCAGCCCTTTTCCCAAGCTGAGATTCTTTGTAGATACTTTCACCATGGAGCTAAAGAAAAGTGGCCACAACCTATGGTAGTTGAATCTGTTTCCTTACTCAGCTGGTAGTGTGCTAAACTTGTTAGTTCCCCTGTGCTAATAATTTGTGTCGAATCTTCTAAAGCATACTTTCTTAAATGGTAGGGAATGATGTTACATGGGACAGATGAATGTAGAGTTTGCAAAAAAAAAAAATTTATGATTAATCCTCTGTTTCTCAAGGATTGGGCTGTGCCCCTCTTGTAACCTTAACTACAAATGGTGCTTTACTGCCTGTTTCAGGAAGTGGCAACCACATATTTCTTTTCTTTCCTTTTAAACGTTCTTCTAAATGTAGCTTTATTTTTTTTATTGGAGATTTTATTTATTTACATTTCAGATGTCATCCCCTTTCTCCATTCCACCCCTCCAGAAACCCCTTATCCCATCCCTCTCTTCCTTTTTGCTTTTATACCATTTTAATTACATGCAAGTATTAAGGTCAGATCTAGGTTGAGGAACTAGCAATACAATAGATGCAAATAGTCAAGGAACAAGCAAGACAGTAAACACAAATAGTCAAAGAACAAGCAAGGCAATACGCAAAGGCCTGTGATCACTCCCATGATCACTATTTCTAGGGGCTTATCAGGGTGATCTAAATATCTGAGCCTACTTCCCTATCCTAGCCCTAAGTCATTTTCATGCCTAAAATTACTTCTTTGTTCTAGCCTAAGATTTAGATTCCTGCCTGAAGTTACTTCTTTTTTCTAGTCTAATGTCAGATTCCTTCCTGAAGCCTACTTCCTTGTCCCTGGCTAATGTCATATTCCTGCCAAGCAGCCCCAAAAGCTCTCGTCCTCTCTGCTTTTTTACTCCATAAACAAGACTGAGCCTGTCTTAGGTTGTTCTGACAAGAATGCCTTCCTTACCCATAGTGGAATATGCGTTATCAAAAGCAATGTAACTTTATTTTTTTTATTGGAGATTTTATTTATTTACATTTCAGATGTCATCCCCTTTCTCCATTCCACCCCTCCAGAAACCCCTTATCCCATCCCCCTCTTCCTGCAGAATCTTACCCATCCTTGGCTTGCCAGCCTGTTAAATTAATAACTCTATCTGGGAGTCCATTTTCAGTTTCAAGTCATGTACTTTGGCTGTCAATGTATTGATGTTGTTAAAGACAAACTTTAACATGATGGGCAGGAATAAAAGCATTCCCAGGACAAAAAGAGCTAGCATGATCAAGCTATATATGCCATTCTTGAAGCTTGACCAAAATGAAACTACTGACCGCAAGTCATGTATAATTTTATCAGCAGTATCAGCCACATCAACCCTCAGTAGAGCAGCACTCTTTAAATTCATAATCCCATTATGCAAAGTTTAAACATCCAGAGAAGTATCAAAATGTTGTTATAACCATCTTGCAACCCTACCTTTGTTTCAAAAGGTTGTTCTGACTACTTTGTCATGACAACCTTGTTAGGGTTATCTGTCATTATGACCACCTTTCAATCATGCCTTTGTTTTAGGAGGTCATTATGTCTAATTTGTTATGCTGAATTATGTTCTATTACTGTGATCCCTCCTGTTTTGCCTGCCAAATACCCCATTTAGAAAACCCCCTACCCCTGAGCTTTGAAAACCTTGTCTGCCTTACATCCAAAGCTGACTTCTTAAACCCTGCCTTTAGGGGAGGCAGCCCATATAAAGTAATAAAAAAGCTTGCTTTAATTATTTGGTCATGGTGATTTGGGTTGGTGTTCATTCTCCTTGTATCTTTGGGATTAACAGACATATTTTCCAGTAATCTATTCTGCCATCTTGTACCTAGATTTTTCTGAAATATCATTCTCAGCATAGGAGATACTTGAATAGAATTGGTGTGTAGGTATTTCTGAGAAATTAAGGATAAGGGAGGTAGAGTCTAAAGAATTAGATAGAACAAAACATATAGGTAGTAGCAAGCCAAGAAAGTGAGGAGTACATGCATACGTATGTGTATGTGTGTATGTGTGTGTGTCTGTGTGTGTGTGTGTGTGTGTGTGTGTGAAAGAGAGAGAGAGAGTCTATGTGTGTCTATGTGTCTGTGTGTCTGTGTGTTTCTTTGTGTATGTGTCTGTATATGTGTCTGTGTGTGTATCTGTGTGTGAGTCTATGTGTGTCTATGTGTCTGTGAATCTATGTGTGATTCAAAGGCAAGGTACATGCATTAGTCAGGTATTAACTATGAAAATGCCACAGTAAATGTGACATGTTGCTTAGCATCAGAGTTAGACCTTACAGGACTATGAGAAGTAGGAAGAGGAAAAACTGTAAAGAGCATAGATCAATGGAAGAGTCATTCCCTGCCCTGTGCTATGTAGGGAACAGTCTTAAGGGAGATTTAGGTGCTGAGTGTATTCTTGCACTGGTGTGAGGCCATGGAGGAATAACTTGTAGACAAGTGGGTGGGATGGCCACTCTAAGAAAACATGTCCTGGGTAGTCTCAGTGAGTCCACATCCAGGACTTAGCAGTGAGCCATGGACTGCTTTTGATCAGTACCAAAAAAAACTAAGCTAGAGACCCAGAACAAGAGAGCAGGAATAAACTGGACATTGCTCTGTCCTTTGAATCCCTCTTTTCTACTTTTACTATCCCTCTCCCTCTCCCTCTCCCTCTCCCTCTCCCTCTCCCTCTCCCTCTCCCTCTCCCTCTCCCTCTCCCTCTCCCTCTCCCT
>NW_021604590.1:2879309-2919528 GCF_004785775.1 Grammomys surdaster | reverse complement strand
ATATATATATATATATATATATATATATATATATATATAAAACATATATATTACATAACAGCTCAACTGAATATAATTATGGGCACACTGGTAACACATTACATGTGTATACAATATGTGCCTCTAAATCATTCTAACCCATGACTCCTATGGTACATGGTACTTACCCAAGAACATGACCTCTGCCTGGTTTCATTTTTCAGACCTCACCAAAAGTTTGTATTTTAGCCATATCATCTGGCAATAGAGGAGTAAGTAGAGATTTTGAGAAAAGAATCTCTGAGATTCTGCCCGTTTGGTGTATTGTGACACAGAGTGTGAACATATTATATGTTAGTAGCATTAATGTTAAAAATCTATAAGAAAAACTGGAGTTAAGAGTAGGAAGGTAGGTAAAGGCAGCCTCTGTGGCATCACAGGAAGCTATCTAGATGGAGCTATGGCAGCAGAAGTGGCCAGAACCAATGAAAAGACTAAAGTAAAAAGAACTAAATCCCCACAAATTTAGCTTAAAATCTGAGCCCTGCATGGGAACTTCAGGCAACTGAAGATGGCTGAGAGCCAGAGACAATATCGTCCTCAGGGAAGACCCGTTCGGTTGGTTATCCAGATCTTTGGCCCTGAAAATGTACCTATGAGTAACATTATATGGACTGAGCAGGTTGTATTTAGAAATATAAATGTGTATATAGAAGTTCATATGTATATGTAACAAGAATTAATGAAAATAGATCATAAATTTGAGGGAGATTGAGAAGCATTTAGAAGGAGGAAAGGGAAAGAAGAAACGATGAAATTATAGTATAGTATAAAAATAAAATATAAAAGAAACTCTTGACTCTTAATCTCTTGCTCTCTTGCCTCTAGCACCTCTGTCACCTCGCCCTCCCTTCCCTTCCGCCTCTTAAAAAAAGAAAAAAGGAAAACAGAAACTCTTAGCTGGCTTTCATTTACAAATTTTGAACTGGACAACTCCTCATTCAATAAGACTGGCTGAGTTTTCTTGAGACCTGAAGGTTGGATTTTATAGAGCAAGAAGAATTAATATAGATTGGCAATTTCAATGTTACTTTCCTTGTAACAGTCAGAACAATGTTTTTCATCATACTGGCAAAACCTGTTTTGTCAGGTGTTGTCTATTGTCACTCATTGTCCCAACTTCACGGAAGGTCAGGTACACGCTTACCTTGAACCTGGAGATGTGGAAGGTAAGCATGAATAATTCCATTTTAGTTTGGCTAATTTTGCCCAGAGTGGAAGCTCATAACAAACCAATGGTTGCGTATAAAATTTATTAACACTAATAAGCAGGGATAGGTTCTGGGGCTCTTTCTTTATATGAGATGAATCTCTACGTCCATTCCGTGATCCTTACCCTTCTAATAATAATGGAATTGACCGCGCACGTACACACGCAACGCACGCATACACGCATTCACACACTCGCACACGCATGCGCACACGCATGACAAGTTGACTCATTGTAAGCATAGAGGTTTTACAGAAAACTGCATGAATTCCTATTCACAGTATTTTAGCAGAAACCTTGAAACCCACGTGGATCAAATTAATGCGATGACATACCCAGTTTTTAAGTGTACATGGCTGTTGACTCTTCCATTCGTGTTATCCCATCTCCAGGGCTTCGTGGACCTCTCAAGATGATACTATCCTCAAACCTCAGAGAAGCACTAGTCTTCATCTGAGTCCTTCCTCCAAAGAGTTAGACTCTGTCTCTTCACATATCGATTGGCATTGGCCTTTGATACCTAGGGAAAGGATCTGAGTCTGCCACCCTCTTGAAATAAACTTTGATTATATTCATTCACGATATATGTCCATCATATTACAAGTATTCCTCTTGCATGCTTCAGATCCTAATTGCACAGGCTTTTATTTCAATCCGTGTAAAAATATTTACCTTAATCAAACCAGTCCATTATGGATCTTAACATTCTTCAAGTGCTAATGAAGTGCATTCATAACTTCAGTAAATTTTTTTTAAAGCGGTCCTTTCCAGTAGTGGAAAGCCTTTCATCTTTGAAAAATAATTATAGATTGTTCTCTAACATTGTCAAAAAAAATATATCAGTCTGCATGAGAACAATTTTGAAAGTTTCAGATGTGGAGCAAACACTTGGCCTGGAACATTGTAGGCAAGATGGCTTCCATCTTGAACTGCTACTACATCTTTGACCAGTAAGGAGTGGCATCATTCACACTCCCCACCCTCTGTGAAGGCAAAGTGACTTCCATGATGCGGACATGGGTTATGCTTCTTTCCAAGAATAATTTTTCTAATCTTCTGTGCTGAAGCAGCTGTGGTTGCTATGCCATCAGCTCTGTTGCTATGGGGGAAGCCTTGAGTGTTTGCCAGATGATGATTGGTTATATCAGAGCCCTTATGTTCAGCAGTTGACATTTTTCAATGTTGAATCATGCTGTTTTATTTTAATTTGAAGGGTAGTCTCAGTAATGTTGATCTGCTTTGAAAGGGCTGATATTAGATATAAAACGATTCCACCACTTACATTCTCGGGAAACACTAAAATCCCAAACGGCCTATGGAGGAAACACACACGTCTGTAAGAGTATTCAGAATGAAATAGTGATATATTTAGAAACTTACCTGTGTGCAAGGTATGTGAATCTTAGGTCATGAGATTTGGAGAAAGGAAAAGGGGTTGGTGTTGGTATCTATATAGCTATACTGAACGGTGAAATTATTCCAAATTGGAAGTGGCTGTATACTCTTAAATTTCATGACAGTTCTTAAAATCAACACAGTTGCTGACATTTGGGGTTCCTTTTCCATAAACACAGCTCTTGCACATGTCTCAACAGAAATAACCTTTGAAAGACAAGATCCAGGAGCTCCTGTGCCCTGCTGCTTAGTCAGTAAGCTGTTTAAACAGGACAAGACACAAGTTTGTAACTTTTCCAAATAAACACTCAGAAGTGGGCTCATGGAGAGAATGTGAGTAAGCCGGTTTAATACTGGGTAGTTGAGATTTTATTATTTAGAAGCACATTATGATCAGATTTTATAATCATCTGCTTCCTATAGCATTTGTACTCTTCAATGCCAGATAATACTGGAAGCTAGGTTTATAAGCAAATGTGCCATTTCTTTAATAAAAAATTATTTTAGAAAATAATTTTCTAAAACATTTATTCTCAACTTCCTGGTGAGGTTTTTTTTTTCATTTCAATAATTCCTCATTCTACAAATACACTTCATTTTTCACATTTGGGATATTGTATGCATTTGAGTTACCCTGAATACAGATACAATTTAACATTAATTTCAAACAATTATGTATAGAGGGTTTTGTTGTTTTGTTTCGTTTCATTTTGGTTTGTTTTCAATTCCTGTTGATAAAGTTCTCTGCTCTCTTTTAATTAAAATGTTTCTGTTTGGTTTTGTTTTCATTTCTGTATTTGTTTATATTCTGGATATTAATCTCCTACCATCTGTGTGACCTGAAAATATTTATCTATAGAGGTTTGGAGTATACCTCTTTATGTGATTTTCATAGAGATTCCTCTGTGTATTGGAGACATATGTAGAGGTTTGATGTGTTGTTATGTATCATAATTAGAAATACCGGCCCTCAAGATCTGGTAGCTTCAGGGATGAGGAAATCCACCAAATGATGCCATGAAACCTTGCTCCTTAATTTAAAACTACTGGTTAAATAAAGATGCCAACAGTCTATAGTTGGGCAGAAGACAGGTAGGAGAGGCTTCAGTTCCCCAGGGCTTGAGGTCTGAGGAGAGATCATGAGGAGGTGAATGGAAGGGAGAAGAGAGGAGACGACACTATGGGGGGGGTGGATTGTAAGATAATGGCCATTAGGGCTGACCATTTGGAATGATAGAGGCCCAGGTAGAACATGGCAAGTTATATCTTAGGGAAATTAACAAAATAGCTTAGAAAGTTGATATCTGCCCAGCTCTAGTACTGTTAAGGCTTATTTATTATAAATATAATGGTTTTGGGTCTTTTATTTGGGAACTAAATGATCAAAGGTGGAGTAGAAACTCCCCAATTAATTTGTTTCGTCATCTACTCTTGGGGCGTGGCACCTACCCTAAAGTGTGGTTTACATACCCAGTGAGACTCCATAGGAGAAAAATAAATTTTCCTTTGTGAGTGAGTGTTTATATGTACATCAGTCCTGGCATACCTGGAAGACACTGTTTCCTTAGTGTAATGCATCCTGTCAGGCTCTCGTGGTCTTTCTCTGTCCTCTTCTACATAACACCTGAGCCCTGAGGTGTGGTGTTGGCGAATACATCCTATTTAGGACTGAGTGGCCAAAATCTCTCACTCTAAAAACTGTCCAGTTTTGGGTCTCTATGTTAGTCTCATCTGCTGCCAGAAGCAGCTCCTCTGGTGACGGCTGAGTGAGACGCTGGTCTATGGGTGTAGCAGAATGTCATTAGGAGTCATTTTACTGTAGTGTTCCTTTAGCCAAATAATAGCTTTTGGTTTTCCCCTAGGCCCCTGGCCTCTCCAGTCTTATGGTTCTATCTTTTGTGTTTTATTTGTATATCTTGCTTAGTCTTTTCAAAAAGTCATTTAACCAATTTTTAGGTTTGTTGTGATAGCTGACAGAGAGTTGCGTGATTGTCCTGCATGGCCTTGTGGCCTCTGTTCACTCTTTGCTCCTCAGATTTGGTGAATGAAACTGACTTGTGTTCAAATTTACCCATTCTGTCATCTTACTCTTTGGAGTTCATCCAATATTCTCTCTTTGCTTTTTTACTTTTAAGTCCCACACGTTCCATTTGAGTTTCCTTTTAATAATCTGTTGGGTGAATTGTCTTCCTTTTATTTCAAGAGAATTTGTAATCAACGAAATGGTGTTAGAATAACACCTTAAAATCACAGCCCACATAATTCATATCTGGTTCAACTCATTATGCTAATTTCATGTCAACTCCACAGGAGCTAGCATCTTAAGAGAGGAAGAAACAGCAGGCTGGAGGCTAGCCTATAGGTTAGTGATTGATGGGGAAGAGCCTAGCCCATTGTGGGTGGGGTCATCCCTGGACTGGTTGTCCTGGGGTCTATGAAAAAGCCAGTAAGCAGCACCCCTCCATGGTCTCTACGTCTGTTTCTGCCTCCGTATTCCGGCCCTGTTTGAATTCTTGTCCTGACTTCCTTTAATGATGAACAATGCTAGATGAGGCTTTCGCTCCCCAAGTTGCTTTGGTTGTGGCGTTTCATGACAGCAATAGTGACCCTGACTAGAACAGAATATGCTGTACACTTTCTCATTCAAGTTACAATTTTATTTTGTTTTATGTTGTTCTTAATTATATCCTGAGCCTATTGTTTGTTAGATCGAGGGCCTCTGATTGTATTTAACTCCCTAATTTTGGTAACTGCTCTCTGTATCCATGGTTAGCAAGCAGGGTTCTATCGTACTTTCCGATATGAACTCTAAGGGAAGTTTAGTCTCCAATGTCTTTCCTCCAGGGGCTCACCTGGGACCAGTATTGAATTGGAACTTTCTGGCGAGGCTCTGAACACCTCTCCTGAGGGAGGAGCCTCTTAGATCTCCAGGTACCGAGGTTCCTGAACTAAGCTACAAATCGTCAGAAGTTAGAGTTTTACTGAAGAAAAATTTAAAATGATATCTGAAAGAAAGAATCATGATGTAAAGTGGCTACAAAATACTGGCAACAAAAATGGAAGGAATGAAGAGAACGCCATTGTAGCCTTCTCTTGCAGCCGAGCATCGGACTGAGCCCTGGGAACCCAATGGAAGAGTTAAGGGAAGCACTAAAGGAGCTGAAGGGGATGGCAACTCCATAGGAAATACAGTATCAACTAACTAGACCATCCAGAGCTCCCAGAGACTAAACCACCAAACAAAGAGTACACATGGAGGACCCATAGCTCCAGCTGCATATGTAGCAGAGGACTGCCTTATCTGACATCAATGAGGGGGGGGGGAACCTTGGTCCTGTCGAGGCTTGATGCCCCAGAGTAAGGCAGTGAGGCAGGAATCGGGGGCCAAGGGGGAGCACCCTCATAGGGGCAGGGGGAGGGAAGATGGGGTGGGGAATTTGCGGAGGGGAAACTGGGAAGGGGGATACCAGTTGAAATGTAAATAAATAAAATAACCAATTTAAAAAAAAAATAAAGATGGGCCCTAAGAGTTTTCCAACTGTGGTGGCAGCAGAGGAAGTAATAAAGAGTTCCCGTATTCCTGTCTTCAGTTTTGGCCTCTGGAGCAGACCACTGCGCCTAATTTTCTTGTAGCAGTATTGCCCTGTGCCTTGGAAGACGATGTGTATGAAAACATTGGCACTGGGAAGGAAGTGTGACCACACCCGTACTGGCTCTCCTGCGGTTGTGAGCGAGGAAGAAACATAGACCAACTATAACAGCACTTGTTGCTGTCGCTTACAATGGTTAACAGTTAGCATTCACGCGGATTCCCTCCCTAAAATGTCACTGCCTCCCTTCATCCCAGGAAGGATCATAGCAGGGACAAATAACACTGGGTATCTAGCTGTAATTGCTTCAAAGTCATCCGCACTTTGTCTTTTCTGAGTGGGATTATTACATTTGCTCCACAAAGGCAGTAAATAAGGAATTCACTCTAGATGAAAATATACTTCCGCAGAGTGGTTATTCGAAAATATGTCTTCGATTCAACATTCAAGCAAGTGTATACACAAAGGTCAAAGGTTATGGATATGCAACAGAGTTTATCACAACTTGATTGTGATGTATTCATATACATTTTGGTTTCACATACTTTGCTATGACTGCAAATAAGGGAGAGTGTCCCATTGCCCTTTGGTGGTACTCTTCAGGGGACAATCTATCAGCCATGGCTGTTTGACAGTTACTGAATGACAGGCTCAGACTAAAGTATTAACATTGAAGAAAATAATGCATACTGTATGCTTAACTTAAATATAACAATATAATGTTATTAACTTATTAACAAGTATAATAGCATAATGTTAAAAACCTCTAGTCACTGCAAATGATTGTGTGAGTTGATACCCTGAGATATTGTAGTTAGTAAGCGTTACTTTAAGCTGAAGGACTTTTGTTTTTCATTATTAAACGGCTTTGGGGTAGACTGATGGTAAATGTTACCAGCCCTACTGACCAAGCACTTGATTTGATAACTGAATTATGCTAATGATTCTGGGGAAAATGAGATTGCGTGTCGATTTAGAGGCCAATTTAGATTTTATTATTATTTTTCTGACACTGAACATGTTGTTATACAACCAGTTATATGACATTTTTAAAGACTAAATCAATTTGAGACATTTTCATTGTAATTGGGGATTTCAGATTATTTACTTAATTATTGTTATAATTGACTTAGCACAAAAGCTCTGGAGAATGATTCTTAATTGTTGTAGAATAAAAGAAGATGTTAAAATGTTGAGATTGCCTAAAGTAGCTTAATGTCAGAAGAAAATATACCTCTACATGACTTTATGTCATTCTTGAAAGCAGGAACATTTCTATCTCCCCATTGGTCCCCTGTAATCCCTGAATCCCCATAGTTCTTTCCCCTATAATGCCTGTGGTTTGATTGTGTGTCCAAAACCATAGAAATACTGTTCCAGTCAGCATCCTGCACAGACAGACCCAAGAGGGAAGAGGGGAGAGTGTATTCATCAGGGAATTACTAGCAGTATTACTAACATAATTCTGTATGTGCAAGCTAGGGGCTCTGGGTACTGTAAGTGTGGCTCTCAGTTCCAGAGACAACAGGGGGTGATGCTCAGCCAGAGTCGGAAGCTCAACAAACCCAGATGGCTGCTGCTGTGTGTTCTGGAGTTCACAGGTCAAAGAGCCCGGAACTGTGATGTCCAAGGGCAAGAGAAGAATATGACCACTCCAACAGCACAAACTGCCTTTTGCCTGTCAGGGCCTTTGCTGCCTGGACAGTAGCCACCTATATTGAATTCTACACTCACCCTCCTGACTCATACCTCCTTTACTGGCTCTGGTGATAGTCCTTCATTCACTCAGACAGATGCCTGACATATAAACTAAACAACTCTGAGGCACCCTAGCTTTGGATCACTTGGAACCAGTAGATAAATTGAAAGAAACTGAATTCATATTATGTTACTTTTTTAAAAACTGCTTTTTACCATTATGATGCCAGGTCGTAAATTTGAAAGGAGACAGAAAGTTTTCTATACCATCCACTCCCCCACCTCCAACACTTGAAACAGTGTTTAACACATGGTAGACACATAATATTCACTGAATGGAGGCTTTATTTCTTTCAACATTGGGAAAAGAAGTAACCGGTGGGCTGCCTTGTTTTACAGACCCAGATTTCCTGCCAGGCTGCTCTGCTCTACACTAGCCCTGAGTGTATACCTTTTCCTCTTTCCTGCTCCCTGCCATTCTTACCAACTCTCTATAAAATGAACAGATTAGACTGATGTACAGTAAACTCCAACCTATAAAGTGTTCAATTCATTGATTCATCAGTGACGAGCAGTGGGAGTTCAGGAGGTAGCTGGCTGGGAACAGAGTTACAGTTGGTGGTCGTGGGGCCAGCATTGCCAGCTGGCATATACAGGCTTAGAAATAAGACTTCGCTCTCCCTGGCAACTGAAAATTTGGCTCTAATACTTGAACTAGTCACCAACTTGATTCAAACACTAATAAGGCCTGTTCTATATTTTGGCAGGAAAATTGACTTTTTAAGAATAAAGGAAACTAAGTCTAAAACAGAATAAAAATAGGAAATAACAATACAAAGAACTGGCTCTGATATTTTGTGAAAGTCTTTGGCCAGATAACTTAATCTCTTGGTGCCTCATTTTTGACATCTGTAAAATGGGATGATGACAATAATACCATCCTAACATCTGTGCTGAGACAAACACTGGATGATGAAATCGAGACCTCTTCTCCTCATGTTGCAAGTTGGCCAGTTTCTTTCCATCAATATCAAACTGTAAAATGTCAGTGATAATAACAGCTACCCCAGGGAAGTAGTGGACCCACGGTTACCATTGTAGTGTGCTGGGATGAATATTTGAAACATAGTATCATTCTATACTGTAGCCATCCTTATTGGATATGCTAGACTCATCTGGAGAAGGCATGCTTAAAGACAGGTAGAGAGCATTCAGTGAACGAACAGACAGTGGTGGGACTTGTCTGCTTGGCCACATATGTTCCAAGAGTCTAGTGATTCCTCATTCACTATAAAAGAATATGTATTATACTTTAATGAGGCAGGAAAGAAGCCTGCCTACACACCAAGTGATGGAGAGGCCATCGTCAATTAACAGGAAATCCTGAGATAGGTTTGAATGTGCATTACTTCATTTTTTAAAAGCATGGTTGTGGTTTGGAAAGAGACACCAACATGGTCCTGAAAGTGGATTGAGGCAGAAGAGCCTTCTTAATAGGAATATATAAATGGCTTCCACTCCCTTTTAAAACTCGTGCCTGGCTGTGGCAGTGACTCAGTATGTAAAGTGTTGGCCTAGCAAGTTCAGGTCCTCAGCACCCAAGCAAATGCTTCGTTGCCTGGAAATTCTCTTCATGACTTATTGAATATTGTTACTAAATATCAGCAGATTATATTTTTAAAATCTGGAAAGAAGTAGAACAGTGGTTTTTTTTTTAATTATGCCTTGTAGAAGCTTTTCAATGTTTAAACTCAATCTTATAGTACAATTAACAAAAACTTAAATAAATGCATAAAATAAAGAAATTAAGATTCGTTGAGCACACACAAAATGCACACCAAATATGGTACTCTTTAATGTGTTGTTGACCTCTCTATATAGTCACCTTTGGTAAATGAAAATAAAAATACAATCATTTTCCTAAGCTAAATTGTGTTACCAACCTAGCCCATACCTCTCCCCCACATTCCAGCTTGATATATCTCACCACCTCCAAGACAAGCCAACTAGGTGCTAACATCCAAATTTGCCGCTTAATCATATCTATAATTTCTTTCTGCTTACTCACCTCCACTAAAACGAGAGGTCCCCTGGTGTGTTCCCATCTTCTAGCAGGGCCTGCGATATGATAACACATCCTTGAAGAATGGTGTGTGTGAGCGGATGCATGAATGAGTGAAGGGGTGAGCATCCATGGTATCCTATTGTTCAGGACCAACAGGTAATCTAAGAAGAAGAGAATTGAAATCCCAAGAGACCCAGTTACTCTGACAAGTCAGAAATCTTGTCAGAAACAGAGGTAAGATTGAAGAAGCTTCTCAGCCAGGTCCCCTCTATCTTATCATAAATATATTTTGCTAAAATGTAGGCATTCCATAAAATTTAATGCATATATACTTTGCATTTCCCTTTCCATACCCTTGGAAAATATTTTTAAATAACGTCTTTTAAAAACTGGAAGTGGTTGGCTTCTAAAGTAACGTCTATGAAATGAATGGTATTAGATATATTAGTTTAAATTCTGACGTCGGATTAAAGGAAAACCTCAACTAAGAGTAAAACAGAAAATTATTTTTAAAACAATTTAGTGGATTTTACTATAGAAATATCTCAAAGGTATTTCAGCTCATGGAAATCACAGGAAAATAGTTAAGAAGGGGAAGGGGGAGACAAATGAATTTCTGGAATTTCTTCTACAAACTCTCGGTCTGCCTCCCTTCATTTTTTCTCCAGAGTTCACCAGTATTTGCAGTTGCTGCCTGTAGAGGGCAAGTTGACAAAGTCCCTGACTAACATTTTCTAAACTTGACCGAGGCTGCAATTCATCATTTGTTGCTTGTATGCTTGCTTGGGGTGGGGGTGGTTTGTTTGTTTATTGTTTGCTTTTTTGTTTCTTTGGGGAGTTGTTGTGGTTGCTTTGGTTGGTTGGTTGGTTGGTTGGTTGGTTGGTTGGTTGGTTGGTTGGTTGGGTGGTTGGTTGGTTGGTTGGGTGGGTGGTTGGTTGGTTGGTTGGTTGGTTGGTTGGTTGGGTGGGTGGTTGGGTGGTTGGTTGGGTGGTTGGTTGGGTGGTTGGGTGGGTGGGTGGGTGGGTGGGTGGATGGATGGATGGATGGATGGATGGATGGATGGATGGATGGATGGTTGCCTGACTGGTTGATTGCTTGGTTGATTGGTTTTTCTCTTTTCTGTTTGGTCTTTTGAGGGAGTTTTCCAGATGAAGCCCAGGGTAGCCTGAAATGAGTTCATCATCCTGCCTCAGCCTCATCGGTGGCATCATGCCACCAAGTACACTTCGGCCACAGTCTCCTTGTCCTCTTTATGTGAATCACTCTTCCTGACCTAATCAACAATGGCTAGAAGCAAGGACTGAATGCTCAAACAACTGACAGATGGTATCCTTGATGATAGGAGAATTTCAAGTATTAGGAAGACACCAGAGAAGAGGGCTTAGCAAATATCTCCAAAGTTGCTACATCTAGAAAAGGGGACAATTTAACAATGACAGATGAGCCACTGAATCAAGTTATGTTAAAATTCCAGAACCTCCATATGTGTGTGTGGTGTGTGTGTGTGTGTGTGTGTGTGTGTGTGTGTGTGTAAAAATCCATGTAAATCCTCTAGCACTGCAGTACCTACAGTTATTTTTTGCTCTTCATTTTCTAGAATATGTGGGCTAAATAATTTCTACTTGAAGAAAGCAGAGTGTAAGAGGGAAAACACAGCCTGTTGGGATAAGGAAAGGTGAGAAACAGAGGAGCAGCCTGCATACTAAGTTCAGTTCTGCCACCAAGCAGCAAATGCCTGGAGCAAGTCAGCCCTCTAGGCGCTATGTAATGAAGATGGTGAAGACCCAGGACCATGCCTAATGGCAGCACACTTGCTGGCCGAATCGACTGGAAGTACATTCAAAGTGCAGATTCCCTTGACTTATCCAGGAATGTCCTGTTTGTGCATAGCTAGGCACAGTGGCATGTACCTGTAGTCCCAGCTACCCAGGAGACTGACACAAAAGATGCAAGGCTAGCTCATTAACATAAGATGCTGTCTCAAAATATTTGATTAAAGGTGAAATTTTACAATCCTGTATTTTGCATTTTTAAGAAGATTTCTAGCTAACGATGATAACCAACTATATTTGGGACCCGCTACACCCTACACAAGGTAGCATTTAAGATCCCTTTTAATTTTTAAAATCAATGTTTACCTGGTAATTATATAACTTTTATAATGATCTATTTGTAATACAACTTATTTTTGTTCATACTTTGATATCTTTTTTTAGAAATTGCCTCATGACTCTACTTTTTAAAAACAGTATTGCTTAGCATTGAATATTTACAGTCTGTTTAGTTCAAAATAAAGTCTATAAATATTCATGAATACACAAGTGGTCAAACTCTCTGTTTTAAAAATCAGCATTTATTTAGTCCTCACATATACGGGAAGACATTCCCCCCAGACTTTGATTTACTAGAATATTGAAAAAACTAAACAGGATAATACTTCATAAATCAAGGCTGCGAGTCTCCAAATTGTAGCTGGTAATAGAATTTCACTTAGGCTTCTCTGGGGTGAAGAAATGAGATGTGTGTGGTTTCTTAACTTTCCAAGGTGCTTTGTTAAGTGCAGTATCAATACAGTGTGGCTGAATTACTATTTCTTGTATATCCCACTACCAAGCCTTCTAATTCCCATCAGCTTTCCCAGCCCAGAATAGTATTAATAAGATGATGTCATCCAGGAACTCTTTGACCATCCAGTGTTCATTTTGGAAATGGAAGCCCCATGGTACTGGGTAGCTGGACTTCTGGGCAGAAGCCCTGGGATATAGTTTTGCCTTTGACAATTCTGAGAAAGTGACCAAACCACATAATCTCCATGATCTCAAAGCCCTGTTCTGAAACATGAACTCTGTATTAAAATTCTTACAGTGATTAGGTTAAATCAACAGTCATATTAATAATTTCAATGATGAATCCGACTATATTTCTACTTATTGCTTAAATGTACTTTTCCCTTTCTCTTATGAAACTATTTTTATACAACACCAAGGCACACAGAATTATTTTGCTTAAAAAAAAAAAAAGCAAAGCAACAGGAGCAGATTTTGGTGTACCCTGGGACCTTAAAACATCAGGTCATTTGTGTGACAAGGCCTTCTGTCTGTGATGTACTGTAAGGGGCCCCCAAGGGGAGTCCCCACTCTCACCCAGAGTTGCGCTCACCCAAGGAAACAGGGACACTGGCTTGATGCAAAATAGCAAAAGATAGTTTACTGACAAGGGCCCTTGGGTCGAAAATGCATCCCATGCAAGGGAAGGATTTCAACACCCAGCTCGGACAATTTAAAGTTTACATAGGGAACTGCGCAGGGGGAAGGGGGAGAGTGGGAAACTTTGGCGCGGTTACATTTGATTGGATATTTTAAACATCAGCAATAGGTGTAAGTTATCATTTTGGCGGGCATAGCAAGCTTTTCCTGGTGGTCATGATGACTCGAAATTTTTTGTATTTTTGGCCATGAAACCTCAGACCTTCTGATAGGAGAATAAAAACACCAGACAGCCCATTTCTCATTTGGGCATGTTTAGACTTGTCAAGGTTTGTCTTGGTTTTGTTCTTACATTCGTGTGGTCACCTTGCCCTTGGAGGAACTGGTTATTTTTTTGTTTTGGCTGTTTTCAGCAAATTGTTGGTGGTCTGGGGGGGGTTCTGCTGAGGTATTTTTGATTTTTTGTCCTCACAGTACTAGAAAGGAGAGATACAGCTCCCCGCACTGCATATGATGTGATCCTAGGCAATCCCCACCCCACAACATGGCCCAGATATAATTTCTGATTGTCACATTCTAAGAAAGCATTATTGATCATCCTATGAATGGCCAGGCTTAGGCATCAGCAAAGCCCTGATTGCACACTTGGGAATAGTATGCGGTGTTGGACCCTGCTGTGGGGTCAAAGAGATGACAATGGAAATAATGCCACTTTTTACTCCTCTTTAAACTATGGGTGGTTAGTTGGAACATTGTACTAATAAAACGTGTAGTTCCCAGGAAATGACTAAAAGCGTATGCGTATGCTGTGCCTTACAAATTCAAGTACTTGATATTTGTACCTTATTACTTTTTAAAGACTTGTGTTGATTATTTTCAGTTGTGTGTGTTATGGGGGGATCTTTGCACAAGAATGCAGGTGCCTGCAGAGGCCAGAGGTATCAGATCCCTGTAGCTAGCATTACAGGTGACTATGAGCTCTCAGATGTGGGGCGTGCCAGGAACTGAAGTCGGGTCCTCTACAAGAGCAGAATATGCTCTTAAGTACTGAGTCGTATCTCCCCTCCTCCCTTTATTCCTTTTCAAGAGAATATAATTGATAGTTACAGACAAGCATTTTGTAACTTATCAAACCTGTTTATAATAATGACATTTTTTGGGCCTGATTGATTTGATTTTCTGAGATGCATAAAAACGCCAAGTGCAGCATCACCACCAGAACCACCGTGTAGATTTCCGATACAACTCTTCTGCATCACACATCATTGGGTTTAATGGCTGCCAGTGTCACTTTTTACGAGATCAGCCCTCAGTGAGTTTCTGCTTCAAATGAGTCATCGTGTCTAATGATGGCATTTGTTAACTTTCAGAGCCATTGAGCATCGCATACCAAGAGTGACATCTGGTTTACGCTATCAAGGACGGCAACCATCTGAAGTCGGGGTCTCCTCCTGGTTGGAAGTGTGGATAAAATAAAAACTTGGAGAGTGAGCATCAAAGGTAAACTTCATTTCCTTTGTGTAATCCACTTCTGTAAAGATGCACTCTGTGAAATGTTTTTTCTCTTTTTGATCGTGTGGTGTATTTCTGCCTAGCAATTCTAAAGCTATTAATAGGCTGCTGAATTTGATGTCCTTTTTTTTTTAACTCCTTGGTTACCTGTACAGATTTTGATCAAGATGGAGTTCACCTGTGTGGTAATCATTGTCAGTTTAGGATGACAGGTAGGCAAATGCAATTCTCAGGACTCTATAGGCTGAAATACTGGACGTGAGACTAAGCGTGGAATAGAAGAAAATGATGGCACAGCATCCGCTCTGTGTTTTCTTCCCAGGCCGGATACATTTGCATTTATCAGCAAAGGCATGCACACTGATCTAAATCTGGAGATGCTGAAGCCTGTGCTATAGTCTCTGCTCTCTTGCTACCACATGCTCTGTTAGGAGGGAAAGACTGGAGAATGTGTAAGTCAAATGCATTACATGAGTGTAATGTCAGATCAGAGGGGGATTGATATAGCCGGATACATCAGTAAGCTACTCTCCTGTTCGAGTTACGTGTGCAACAAAGACAAGGACTTGAAAATGGCCCTCGACTGGAAAGATGACCTCATGGGTCAAGTTTGAGAACAGCTGGGCCTTCTTACTGACACATGATGTAATTTTCAACCAAGGCAGGAGGATAATACGATTGAGTCTAGACTGAACTACATAAAAATAAAATAATGAAAAAGACAGAAGCACAGAAAGTGAATCAGTAAGAACATGGGTATGTTAATAAATCTGCCCTGAGATTCATGGGAACTCAACTCTTCAGACACCTCCCATGGAAGTTTGGATGCTGTCTGGAATTTGCATCTGAAAGGCATGTAGAAGGAGGATCACCCTCTGGGTTTGCCATGGAAGGCATGAGCTACCCCGTAGTTTTAGGCTGTGTTAGCACCACCTGAGGCAGGAGGCAGAACACCCAGTTATCTGAGGTGACCAACATTGTATCACACAGAGAACCTAATAGAAAACAGAAATGCCCATCTCTGCAGCTTTGGCTGCAATCGCAAGTGGTCCTGAGGTCATGATACAATATAAATACATGCATATATTTTTACATAATTGGTTTCAAAGTGTGGTGAGCATTTTAAGAAAAGTTATAACTAATTTAATAACATGTATTAGTATCATAGCAGTTAATTACTGGGTATTGTTCACATTGAGAATATGCAAGCATGTATGCTTGCTCTTTTTCTCTCCTCTCTGTGTCTCTCTGTCTCTGTCTCTCTGTGACTCTCTTTCCATCTCTGTCTCTCTGTTTCTCTCAGATAATTTGATGGGTTGGTTCTCTCTCATTCCACCATATCCCACTTACTGGCTAGGCTATCTCTCCTCCCCCAGTTTTTTCTTCTTTCCTTTAACATTAGAATGTCAAACAGTAAAATAAAGTTGTATAAAAACACAGGTCTTGTTACAATGTATAAAATCACACTAGATGTTGTGACTAGGACAGAGCAGGTATTAAATAAATAATTTGCAAACAGACATTAGCAAACATCTCAACTACTGCATTGCGATACACAGCGTTCTAATGAAAGCAATGAACATGGAGAACAAGGGAAGCTGTGGGGATAACATGGTAGAAATACCAAGAGGAGTAGACAGAACCAGGCCCTGAGATGACAAGATATCACTGACAGTGGAGGAAGGGGCATTGCTCAGACCAAATTGTATCCTGAGCACAGAATGCAAATGGTGTGCATGTCCCAGGAATCTAAGGCATGGCAAGTCTTCCTTTCACTGGACTTACAGTCTCATCTCTCACTGGTTTCCACTCTCCATTTCCTATGACTCCTGAGTCTTCCAGCGTGAAAATCCTGACTATATCTTGTTTTAGTTCAGATCAAATATTCACAGATTTACCACTTCACTGTTATCCAAACTGCTAATTCAGAAGTTTTTAAAACCTGCCACTCACTTTGCCATCCTATTTTTACCATTTGGCTTCCCTCGCCAGTGGTCTGATGTACTACCTGGAAAGTAATATCTGTGGTCTGTCAAGCTCTGGGTTGCTTTTGTAGGTCTGTTGTTGTCCGGCATAGATCAGTCAGGATGAGATCACAAATGTGCATTTTTAACAAGCTTTGAGTGGATGCTAACACATTTGTCTGGACAGCTGACTTGAAGAATGGTGCTATGAACTGAATGAAGAAGGTGTCAGATCCACTGGAACCAAACCCAGGTCCTCTACAAGAGCAGTAAGTGCTCTTAACCTCTGAACTTTTGCTCCAACACTAAAATAATATCTTAATGTCATAAAATTTTGAATACTAAGTTCCAAGATATATCTTCTATCCCCTACTATATTGTAAACTTTGGAAATACATAAATATTAGATAAATGGATGGATGGATGGATGGATGGATGGTCATCAGAGGATTGGTTGGAAGATGGATGGATGGATATATGGGTGGATGGATGAATGGATGGATAGATGATTGAATGGTTGGTTGGAAGATATATGTGTGTATATAAACATATATATATATGTGTTTGTATGTATGTATGTATGTATGTATGGTGGGTGAGTAGATGAATGGATGAATGGATGGAAGGTAGGTAGACAGATGGATGGTTGGATGGATGGATGGTAGGTTGGTAGACAGATGAGTGGATAGATGGTTAGATGGATGGATAGATAGATAGATAGATAGATTCTCCAACAAGTGACTTACAAAGCAATCTCTGGGATATTGTATGAAGAGAGATTTCCTTTGCATAGAATCTTCTTTATAAATTATACTCAACACAGAGAGCATCTTAATAGAGGACCAACTCTGTCTGCTCAGAGCTCAAGATTCTGGGTATCCTTAGCACTGTGTTCTTTAATAAACACAGCTTTTCACAAAAGATGTTTTGCTATCTGACTGACTACAATGAGAGAAATGCCATTCTTATCAGGACAAATTGTACATTTCACTTTATGAAAGAGACACTAGGTGTGTAAAACCAGGAAACCACATGAATTCAATTCTTTTGTAAACGTGTTTTCCTTGAGTTTAGATTTTACAGCTGCAGCATGCTCTGAATGTTTATTCACACAGAGGACAAAGGCACTTTCTGGTTTTTTTGTATTGAAATGTGTTCATGGTCAACAGTGCAAGGCTTCCCTCTGCATATTTCAGACCTGGATTGGCTAGGTAAATTTATCCCACTTTGCTTGCTAAAATAATTGTCCCTACTGTCTGTTTTCTGCCTACTTTTTCATTTATTGCAGAAAGTGGGTTTTATGCCTACTTCCAAAGCTCAGTATGAATTTTATTCTGTCTGTTTTAAAACCAAAACCCCATATTTTTTTGTTCCTATGTACTCCATTGTATTAAAAGTGAAAATACATACATGAAAATACCATTGTATATTATCATAATTAACCATAGAGTATGATGAATATGAGTCCTTAAAAATTTATCTTTTAAAATTAATTTCATAATTCATTTTAGTAGTAGAGAACTAATAACTCCATTTTTTATTTTATAGCATGCTTCACATTAAAGCCTAAATGAAATGTTAATTAAAGCATAGGAGCACTAGGTTCAACTTTGTTCCATGGATGTTACATTCCGTGGATGTATTTGCTTGACTGAGTCTGAGGCTTGTTACCTCACTTAGAGAAAGAAGGGTTTAGGATAGCTCTATAGGGATGCTTCAGTGGGTACAATTCTTGTCATACAATATGAGGAGCAGAGTTCAAATTCTCACCATGGATGTAAAGCATAGCCCATGTCTGTAACACCAGCACTCTTGTGTTGAGATGAGAGGTGTAATCCTGGGAAGCTCCTCATGACTGTATAACTGTGTGTACACACAGAGTGGGGGAAGACAGAGACAGAGAGATATAAGAGCACACACTCAACACACACACACACACGCACACATCATGATTTTAAGAGACAAGATGGGAGGGCTAGAGGAATATATCTATGATTAAAAGCACTGGGTTCTCTTCCAACACACTTACTGATTGGTTCCTAGTGCCCGTATGACAGCTCATAACTGCCTGTAACTTCAGTCCCAGGGGATCCAATGCCCTCAATGGGCCACTGTGGGCACTGAGCATGTACATGGTATATAGACATGTGTGCCAGAAAAAGACATAAATAAGAGTAGAAAAGGAAAGGGGATAAAGAGGAAGAGAAAAAGATGTTTAGGTCAAAACCCCTGAGATTCATTCCAGTGCCCATCTTCAATCTCTCAGTACAGAGCTTATGCAGTGTGGCCGAAAATCAGTGTCAAAACTATGAAAGCATCCATCTATGAACTGCAAATAGAAATGGAGTTTTGAAGGCAGGGTTTAAGATATAGAAAGATTAACTTTTTCACTCGTCACATGACTGCCCTTGAAAGATATTCCAAACCACGTTATGTACTTAAGTATCTCTACCTGTAAAATGAGTTTTATATTTTATTATTACTGTTATAATTATGACAATGATTATCACCTGTGAGGTTATTTTGAAAACCAGGAATAATGGACCAAAAAAAAAATTCAGAACTCCATTAAAGCTAAACATGTGTAGCTCTAATGCCCTGTTCAGATCTCAAAACTGACTAAACCCAAACTAAGGTATCAGAAGTGGGTCTACATTTTCTTCTCTTCCATGAGGCTAAGGAGAATTTCGCTTGAGACTTTAAAAGATGAATACACTTCAGAAAAATGTATCTATAATTTACTCATGTGAGTCTTTAAAGGCTAAAGGAAGAATTCAATGCACATTTTCATCTGAACGGGATGTCTCTAACCATTCCTATGAGTAGTGAGTATAGACAGAAAACCATGCCCTGTACCTCAAAAGTCATTTCTTCAGTGGGATGTAGAGGCACACATCCAGTGTCTCAACACTTAGAAGGCCAAGACAGAAGGAATCCAAGGCCATCTAGGGATACATAGCAAGTTCCAGACAAGGCTGCCTAAAGAGACCCTGTGTTCCACTCCATCCACTCCCCAAAGGAAAATGAATGATTCCTTCATCATTGAACATAAAGTCTGCAATTGGCATCCTTTGTCCTCTCTTATAATCTACACACACCTTTGGAAGAAATTAACCTAGAGATTCTACAAAGGACAGAATCACCCTAAACAAATGTCCGCATGCTTGGAATTTAGATCTGAATGCAGTATATGCAAAGTTGTTTCTTTTTTATTTCTCAAAATGAAAAGTACATTTCCATAAACAATTTGCCAGATGCAGCTTCATCTCCAGACGCAAAAGAAATCAAATTTTGGTCGATAGAAGTTTCACTTGCTACAAGGTTCATGTTCATGTTGAACACTGTCTCTCTGACATTGGTTAACCCCAATTCTTCATCATCAGAACTTCTGAGTGACCGGTTTAATAGACCATCAGTGAAGCTTTGATGTACTATTTCAACATCAGCCTAGGATCTCATCCTTTAGGATTTGTTTTCAATTTCAATATCCTATAGTTTGCTGGGAGCAAATGTTTGGAGATAATTCTTGCTGTCTAGTCATCTGTCCCTTTTATGTCAGAAATAATTTAGAAGCTGAAAACCACTGTGCTCTCTGAAGAGCTTGATTAATTTAAACACTTGTAAGAAACAGAAGTCTAATTGTAGGCTGCCGTGTGTTGTATTTGTTGTGTCTCAGAAATGTCACCATCAAGATGAAGCCCTGCATGTCTGGGCATTTATAGGATGAAAATAAATTACAGATAGGAAGTAAATAGGTAGCTGGTAAAAATATAGATGATTCATAGATAAATAGATGACAGATAAATAGAATAAGAGAGATCATAAAAAAATAACAGATACAGTGTGTGGTATAAATTATGTTATTTATTTAAACTACCCAATATTTCCCACAAGAGCAGCTTTTTTTCTATACCAATTACTTATGATATATAAAGGCATTAAACAATATGACTAGATGATTTGTTTTTAAACAAACCATAATGAACTTTATTGCAGTTCACAGCTTCTAGGTCTTTGCTTACCTGTGAGAATACGCAGCAACCACGTTCATTGATGCTGCTTGCCAAGAATAACGAGAAAAGGGAAAACAGGATTTCTGGCTGAGTTTATTTCATCTTTGTGTATTCTCAGCATATGCTAGGGATTTTCACCCAACAGACCATACTCACTAAATGCTAAATTTGGGGGAATGGTGACACTATGGTAAATAACTAACTTTAGAACTGGCATTTCTTACTCTTCTAGTGCAATCTGGAAACTGAACATCAAATATCATACAAGTCTGATAAAATCTAGGATTCACAGGGTCCGTCTCTGACATTTCAAATCTTGGGGGACGTTTTTATCGAGAGTTCTTTTTCTATTGTTTTTTTGTTTTGTTTTGTTTTGTTTTGTTCTGGCTGTTCTGGAACTCACTATGTACATAAGTCTGGCCTCCAACTGATGGTCAGTGTGGGAGAACCAAGCCTAGGCAAGTGGTCCTGAATTTCATAAGACGGCTGAGCAGGAACAGGGGAAGCAAGCCAGTTAGCATTCCTCCTTGACTTGAGTTCCTGCCCTCAGGGTCTTGCCTTGAGTTCCTCCTCGCTTCCCTTGATTGATGGCTGACTGTAAGCTGTAAACTGAAATAAACCCTACTGTCCTGAAGTTGCTTTTGGCTGTGGTGCTTACCACAGCAATAGAAAGTAAACTAGGACACACCAGTGAGAGTCGAGAAAGTTTGGCGCGAGTCTTGTTTCCGCAGCGATGTTTCCTAATTCGGTCTGGCTGCGCTATTGAATGTCTGTTCTGTGTAAGGTTTGGGGTATGTTCCCTCGCATTGGCAGTGGCATTAGTTGTGCTGCTGAGACTAGACGGAACTGCAAAAGATTCCTTATTTAAGCTGGGGCACTTTGGTGTCCCTGAAGGTGTCGCACCATATGATAAGCACAGGACATTGCCCATGGCACCGGGGTCCTCTCTTTAGTTCTTCCCATAGGACTAATCCTTTACTCTGGCAAGGACCATTTCTTAATCCCTGGGTCTTAATAAGAAACCCAAGTGCTTTGACATGCAATGTATACTGAGCTTAAATGGGCATTCATTTGAATATCCCCGGGGGTGTCAACGACCTCTACGTGTTACACATAAGAAAGTATTTCATGAGGGATGTGAGAAAGGTTTTGAACATTTGGAGCCATTTTTACTTGAACATTATCAGTAAATAAATGTGCATTGGTATGAAGAGTTTCCAAAATGTGCTCCTTTTGAACTTTAAAATTATAGCTTCTTTTTTTAAATATATTTTAATATATTCTTATCATTATTTTTTTCCTCTCAAACCTGTTTCTAGCTGTGGAAGTATTTTTATTTATTTATTTTTATTGGTTATCTTATTTATTTTCATTTCAAATGTTATCCCCCTTCCCAGTTTCCCCTCTATAAACCCCCTATCCCCTCCCCGCTCTCCCCTGCCTCTACGAGAGAACTCTCCCACCCAACCAACCACTCCTGCCTCAGCGCCATAGCATTCCTCTACCCGGGATCATCAAGCCTCTACAGGACCAAGCGGAAACATTACCACATCATTTTCCCTTTTCGTTTTCCTCCCGTCTACCTTGTCCATGCCCCGCCCCCAGCCCCTCTCAAGTAAATGGCCTCTTTTCTTTAAATGTTACTGTTAGCCGGTCAGAGACTCATCCTTGTGGTTAATTCTTCCTCTCCCAGAAGCCCTTGCTTGTCTATAATTCGTTGTCCAGGGAATGAGTGCCGTGAGATTCCCCTTTCCACAATAGCGTGTCAATTGATGTTGTGCTTGTTCCGGTCTTGCTTGGGCAACCATATTGTTGAGGCATCATGGTTGTAGCTTCTCAGACATTTCTGGAGGACAAAGTTTCCCATCTGGTGTCCTGGTCCTCTGGATCTTACAATCTTGCCACCCCTTCTTCTTCAATGTTCCCTGGGCATTGGATGTGAGTGTTCAGAACCCCACACACCATAGTCAGTTCTTTGCTTTTGAACACTCACGGTTGTCTGTAACGGTCTCCATCTGCTGCAAAGAGAAGAGTCCTTGATGAGTAGTAAGAGATACATTTATCTATGGACATAAGGATAAGCATTAGAATGCCCTTTGAGGAGTATGCTGCTCTAGTAAAATGTTGGCAGTAGTCTCTCCACTAAGATCTATGACCTCAAGTGCCCAGGGCAGTTTGCTAGACATGATTTCCTCCTGATGATGGGTATTAAGTCCAAATTATATAGTTGTTGTTTATTGCCAAGATATGGGTATCACTGCTGTATCTTTTGGAGTATCTTACCGTGCTGGTCTTTATTGTGGTTCCTAGACATCATAGCTGGGTTCAACTATTGGTTGCTTCTTTCTTGATTGCATAGACCCTGTCTGAATGGGGAAAGTTAGTTCTCTGACAGGAGGCCTTCACTCATATCCAGCTCAAGCCCTCCAAGTCCTGAGTATGAAGTACATGGTGTCACATGGTGTATTGATCAGTAGGGACTTACCTTCAACTTCTAGAAGGAAAACAGGGATAATATCAATAACCTACATTGTTATAGGAGTGTCTTAGACTGCCCTGACCAAAAAACAAAAGATTATTTCTCATGCCTGTAACTGGAGTTTTTGTTAGCTAGTATATGACTCTTGGAAGGGAGTGTTATCAGCTTAAATGGCATAACTGAATTTAAACTATATATATTATATATCATATACAATATATAGTGATACATGTAGTTATATATTTATATACATTTAATTAGTTTATATATTAAATATATATATAATTATATAATATAATGTATTACATATATTATATTATTTTATATATTGTATATTTTGTATTATACCATATTGCATTTGCATATTATGTGGTATATATTATATATTATATTGCATATTGCACAGTATACATTATATATTATATTGCATATTGAATATTATATTGTATATTACATATTTTATATCATATATTTTATACATGATATGCATATTACATATTATATAATATATATCATATGTGTGTATGTGTGTGTACAGATATATGTATCATATGTAATCTTAGGTAAATAGGACATAACAGGATACCTTATGGCTTTTTCAAGCATCATCAATGCTATTTTCCTCCCCTCCTCCTTCCCTCGATACTCACCTCCTCCCGCTTTCAGCATGATCTTTTTAGTTCCACCCATTTACCTCTAACTTTCATTACTCCAGTTTTCTTTACAGCTGTGCCCATGACCACCTTGTCATAATCCATCTGGCAATTGAAGGACATTAAGTGATTTTCATTCCTGATTAGCTGTGAACTTCTTTTATATATAATTTGATGGAAGAAGGTGCTTTAGGCAGGAGTGCTGAAGTGCTGAGGCCTAGTAGAATCTGAAGAAAGTGGCAATGCCTAGCCCAGCCTCTGACCCAATAGGACAGCCCACTAGCAGGAATAGAGGGCTGGGTCTTGACCTGGGAAGGGCCATTCTGTTGGTGATAGGAGAAGATGGCTGCCGGGTGGGGCAGGTACTAAGAAGCATGGGGATGGAAAGTCTTGTGACATGCAGGCTAAGAAGGAAGTTTCAGGATCAGAATGGGGATTTTTTATCTTGTTTTATTACTGTGGATTAGACTTAGAGCCTCGAATGTGCTGGGTAAGTGTGGTGACTTTGAGCTACACCCCAGTCCCCAAACTAGGAGATTTAATTAATATGAACTTACCATGGTTTTAAGCTTGGAAACTTCTGTCCTTCAAATGTGGCATCCACCTTCCAAGATGTATGATCATGAAACTCAGTCACCCCAAGTCACTAATCTAACTTTTTGAAGGACTATTGTTGCAATGTCAGAATCTTAAGATCCACCATTGACTTGCCCCTCATTTCAGTCTCAGCTTCCTCTCAGACCCTCCATTAGGTCTTGTTTAGGTTTTCTGGTTCCTTCTGACCCCTCCCTTCCTAAACCTCTGGACCATTCCCTTTCTCATACCTCAGCCATTTCATTAATACTCTTCCCGCGTCTGTGCCCAATGCAAGCTTCTCACCACAGTTTTATTCTGCAAGCCTTTTTTTGTATTAACCTCTCCCAGATACCACTGCAGACATCTTGCTTTAATTTTTAACTAATACACAGAAACATACAAGTTGAACAGGCTTTCAGGGTCACATGTAATGTGCGATCTATGTATGCATTGGGTGATATCTAAATCAGGGTAAACGCCTTTATATTTTCAGTCATCTGTCATGTCTGTGGTAAAATTATTTTGAATTCCTCAAGCCTTTTGAAACATACAGTATATAATCAATAGTTATCCGTCATCATCACTGTATCCCATGATGCCCTAGAGCTTTTTGCTTCTGTCTGGTTGTACTTTAGTGCCTAACGATCAACCTTTTCCCATGACTCATCTCTTCGCAGCTATGGAAACCACCATTTGTTCTCAGCTTCTCCGAAATCGACACCATTACATTTCATGTACAGGAGAGGTCACTCGCGGGTCTTCTCTTGTGCCCTTCCCCACCCCCACCCCCACTTAACACAATGACCTCTAGTTCTATCCGGTTGTCACAAACAACATGGTTTAATATTTTTTTGTGAATGAATAATATTCTGTTGAGTGCAAAGACCATATTTTCTTTATCTGGTCATCAATTGATGGATACTTTCATCGTTTTCAAATCTCGGATATTATGAAGAGAGCTGCAGTGAACACGAGCAGGTATCTACTCAGTATAATTATTTCTTTTACTATACATGCCTAGCACTGAGATGATCTATTTGTAACAGAAGTATTTGCCTAATCCCTCTGTGGCAGACATGTTGCTAAGCAGTCTCCCTCCCTTTCTTTTTAATGACAGTTTCAGACAGTAGGTGCTATGATTTACAAATGCAAAAAAATGGGGGGGGTCTTGAGTTTTATAAAATGTATTCCAAGTAGGTTTATCTCCAAAGCCCAAGCCGGTAGCACAATGTCCTAAAGCTCTGCGTGTGAGCGTGAGATAACGACATCCAGACTCCAAGACACAAACCAGGATGGATTATAATGGAATTGGAGTTATTCTACGTAGGCAAACGTGGACCCAAGAAGTTTAAAGACAGGACGTGGCTAGATGTTGCACTGAGTAGTTCCGATGGGCAGATTGTGAAGGTTTCTTGGCATTTGGATCTGCAGAGATCCTGGTACCTCCTGGGTAGAAGCAATATCTCCATTGCCCTCATGAGCATGCCAGGTTCCCACACTCCCCTGAGAGAATCCACCCTCTCCACAAGGCACATCATTACTGTCTCTAGTTCAATACAGTCATGTCAGTTCTGTTTGGACACCTGCTTGGAGAAACCCTTACCCAAGCTTAGGACCTCTATTCAAGGACCTCTATCTAACACTTAGGGTGTCCTCACAGGTACTGTAGCTGAGAATCATGCAGTGACTCTTCATCTGGCTCCCAGGGCCTGTTGAGGTATCCCACCCACATGTCAAAGATGAGGGAAGCAAAGCTCATAGCTCCAATGGGAGTTTCCTGCTTAAGTGTCATCTGAAGCACCTTCAGTTTACCCAGGCCTAGGATCTGGTAAGTGCTCAATGAACATGTAAGGTACACATAATAAGTGTTCAATAATACATGTAGTGCACACATTGACTATGACATCTATCTAAACTTTTTATCAGAACAATTTAAAACTCTCAGGAATTAGCACCTTTCAAACCTGCGTCACCCTCATCATCTCTGGCAACCAGAATTCCCAGAGCAGATAGACCCACTTGTTTTACTTATCCAAATATTTTCATTTTACATTATTTTCCTGTGCCATTTTGAAGGCAAGATGCGTTCTGGTAGAATGTAAGTGGATTCTGCCTTTTCTAGTCATCAGTAGGACACCATGCTGTGGCAGAGGACCATTTCTGACCTAGAAACACCTGATATTTCTACTTAGAGAAGTAAAAGAAGTAAGAGGCAGTGTGCTTTATTAGCAACATCTCATTTTATTATTATAATACTTAACCAAGTGCTTTTTGTATTCTTGTCTTACTGATCATCAAGGAGGAGACCGAAAGATTCAGTAATTTCTCCCTACGTGTATACAGCTAGTAAGCAGACGACTGAAATTTGAACCCAGGCACCACAGCTTAGAATTTCTCTTATAGACACTCAATTAAGAAACAAGCAGCATACACCCTGCTATATATCAGGCATGCTTTTTGGACCTAATTAGGAGTCCATTAGTGTGTACTTAACAATTGTACTGGGTGAGTGTTCAATCAAGATATTCATTGGCTGATGTGTGAACGTGAACTCATGTCCTAATGGCAGTTGAAATTGTTCCGATTTAAAAAAAAAAATGAGTTGCCTGAGGCAGCCACTTTCAGTTTTCAGATTTGACATGCTATACCAATTCATCCTCAATTAAAAGAAAGCAATTGCAAAGTGCCAGGGAAATAGTCAATTATTGTCTATGCTGCCAGGCTTCAAGAATCAGCGTTCTAGAACCTGAAAAAAAAAATGGTAAATCGGGAAGAAGAAGACATAAAATCCTATTTTAGGTGCCTATGAAGTGCTGCCGGATGTTATTGACTGTATTGTCATTTAAATTTTTTGAGTCTTAGAATTTTTAGATCTGGATGAGAATTTTGGATTATCTGTGCCAACTTGCTACCTCATGCCAGAAACATTAACACACAACATTTTAAAAATAAAATCCTTGACAAATATCCCTCTAACATTTGCATAGCATCAATAGAGCTACTGATGGCTTTTTTCACGATGCTATATATCGATGAGCCTATGGCTAGTATAACATTAGGTTAGCTAGCCAATGATTTCCTGTAAAAATCAATATGCTTTCTTCTCTTGCCTGTGTTTCCAGAATCTGTTTTACATCATTATCAGAATTGATTGTGTAGATATTATTTTATATTGACTCTGTTCCTCGAAAGCAGAGGCCAACAAATGTTGTCTCCTGTCTGGCCTAGCTCCTGTTGCCAAAACTAAAGTTTTCCTGAGCCACAGACACACTTGTTTTCCTGTGTCCTGTTTGTTTTAGGGTTTTGCTTCTTGTGTTGTGTTGGCTAGAGTTGAAGCCTGAGCAGTGTGGACGATGAGCAAGTATGCCAACACCAAGTGTGTAATAGTGTCTGTAGTTCTTTGCTCTATCCAAAAGGGACAAATGATACAGTTACAACAGTGACAGCATTGTCAAGACAGCTTGCAGTGGGCAGTAATTGAGCTGTGGCATCCCTGTAGTCTTTCTTCAGAGACGAATTAACTAGTTTTGGAGACACATCTGTGCCTTGGGATGGTCACTGATTTCAACTGCCTCCTTCTTCTCCCTCCATTTCCAAAGCCAAGGAAGCTTTCTTGCTCTGTAGGCTCTTCATGTCAGGAATTTCTCCTGAGTTTATTCTACAGTACTGAGTACAGTGTTTCAGTGGGAAATTTGTAGGCATTCAGGGAAAGCACAGTAAAGCATAGTAATAATAATAATAATAATAATAAGAAGAAGAAGAAGAAGAAGAAGAAGAATCTACTTTTCAGTGTTTCTCAATATTTAATTTCATTTTGATTCATTTGAGTTCATTAAATCACCTTGGTCCACTATGGCCCGAATTGCCAGGTCTTACATCTGTTTCTAACTTGGTCATCGACTCTGATCTCAAACATGTGTTTCATCCTCCACTCTAATAGATGCTGACTCCCCGGGAGGAATAATGTGGGAGCTTTGCTAACATCTTGTGTCCATTTCCTGATTGTCATGCAAGCTTTAACCTTTAGGAACCCACTTATCTTGATGAGGACTCAGCCCTTAGTTGTGGTGGTTCCTCTCCAGCTGTTTCTCCTCCACTCATTTGAATAGCAGGAGACCCTTCCAGAGCATTTAGAGCACAGGAAATGGTATATAAAGGGTAAGTATATAGTCGTATATTCTTGTGAAAGCAACAGTTGTAGGAGGTAGATCATTACCTACAGGGACACAAAATGCTCTCGATGAACTCAGTGGCATTCTTGAGGGGAAACATTGTGTAGCTAACAAAGGGAGGGAAATTCTATTAAAAAACAAGGCTTATCTCAAATCCAAAATGCTTTTGAAAAACCTCAGCCTTATTGTAGACGATTGTATTCTGTGATTTCTCTTGACAGAGGAGTGGATGTTTTATACGGTTTAAGTCTTATAAAATGAGTTTTCTTTTCACAGTGGCTAGAAGGTTTAAGTTAATTGAATAAGCCAAGAAAAAAAAAAACGACATGTGGTTAATTTCTTTTTTCTTGTCTTTTAGCTCTTATTTTCAGAAGTCGTAATTCACTATTACGTGAGAAGAGACATTAGCAGTAAATAATATTGTAATGTCTAGTTTCCTGTTTTGATGTAAATATGTAATCTTCACAACTAGGTTCGGTTGTGTTTCTTCAGTAACATGTCTAACTCTGAGAACTCATTCTCACTGGCTCACTGGTCGATGACCGCTTGTAGTCCTTCGGAGGCTGACATTTTTATTCCACAGATGTACGAATTAAATAAATATTCCTGAATCTACTTGTCTACTACTATCCTTTTTCTGAGATCAAAATCTCCCTTTACCTTTGTTTTCCCAGTTTCTCTTGTCCCTGTCACCCTTATACCTACCCTGCCATATTTTTGCAAGAAGTTTGACTAATCACTCCTGGCAGTTCTGGTCGTCAGCTGCTGGCCCCGAGGCAAGTCCCTGACTGATTGAGAAAATGGTGTTCATTTTCACTCACATTATTGGAGGGTTCGCTCTCCCAGGCAAGGGATCTTTTTGCCTCCATGATAAGAAATAAAAATCAAAAGTAAAGAGACGGTGAGCCTCTCAGATTAAAAACGTCAGTTGAAATAAGTATAAGATTTATGGAAAAAGGGGGCAAGCATTTGCATACATATGAGGACTAAATAAGTCCTTTTGCTGGGTTTCTGGGGTAGTCCAAGTCTGGTAATTTTCCCATTAATCATGTGGACATAAGGGTGTTTTGGTTTTGTTTGTTTGTTTGTTTGTTTGTTTGTTTTTCAGAGTGGTTTGTTTATTTGACATGGTTTTGCTGGGTAGTCCAAACTGGCTTCAACTTCACCATCCCCCTGCCACAGCCTCTCAAATTCTAGGAACATAGGCAAAAATGAAAGAAAAAAAAAAGGAAAGAAAGAAGGAAGGGAGGGAAGGAGGAAAAACTTGTAAAGATTTATTTTCATGCTTCAGTGAGTTTCTTATGTAAGACAGGATCAGTAGTCGATCCATTTTTGGGAATATGAAGTTGTCACGTACACTGGCCTGATTTGTGTCCTTGCAAGAAGAGTAGGCATGATGGAGAAAGGGGAAAGGGTGTGGCTCATTCTGTACATCACTGACAAGTAAGAGGCCCTGTTTTTATTATACCTAACAACCTGAGGGGTCCTGTCTACTTTGGTTTGATTGGCTCTGTTGCTTATTTGCCATTACAGTCTGATACATTGTGTTCAGAAATGTGTGGCAAGCAATCCCATCTATCTCATGACTGGTTAAGTAGAGATGAAAGGAATGTCTGAGATTCCTATCCCACAGTCAAGGCCACGCCCCCACTGACAACATTCCCCATCACCCCAACATAGCACCTTGGTCTTGGTCCCAGCCTTTACTTCCTGAGCTTTGATGGTCATCCCAAATGCTTGTTACAGAAGGAAGAAATTTTCTGTTATACTGAGAGGAAAATATGACATAATGACCTCAATTATCCTTCTGGAAAAGCTACTCTTTTTGTTTGTTTTTTTTCCTGTTTGTTTGTTTTGGTTTGGTTTTTGCAAAATAGATTTGCCATCTATTTTCTGTGGTACACAAGAACACCCTTTTTGTGGACTACATGTGGCCATGTGCATAGCTTTGGGGAAGCTTGAGGATGCCTGGTCCCTGTTGCTAGTCTGAGTTGCTACCTTGCAAGTCAGTGCCACTTTAGTGGCTTCCTCTCATTCTGCAATTTCCTTGGAAATGCCCATGGATATTATAGGACTCTGGGTCAGATCACCAGGAATCCAGAAACACTGCCATGCCAATTAGTGTCCTTAAGCTAGAACGGACAGGCTGGAGAGGCTGGTCAGGCTGCTGCTCTAAGTGCGGAAAGAAGGAATCAAGGGAAACACTTTCTGGAGATTGAGTCCTGCCACCTTTGACTCCTCCTTGATGGGTGTTTCCATTTCCCCCTGAGGGAGGAGGGTGCCATTCATCTGGAACAGCTACCTCAGAAGGTTTTATCCTTTTCAGAAGTTGCCTTTGAAAAGTTTCTTTGATAGTTATATATCTGGGCTTCTCTGATTTGGATTTTTTTTTTAACGTACGGCACCACGCATAACCAGTTTAGGGTTGCTGTTGGGAGGGACAGAGCAGACTGGTGCTAAGTCAGAGGATAAAGCATTTTAGGATTTTCAAGCAGCAGTAATTCTCTACAAAGATGCTCAAAACTCACATTCTTATATTAGGATCATAGCAATAACGGCATAGAGAAACTCATCCAATTATCTGTTTATTTATAACACACAGAGAGACACACATGCACACACACATGCACACACACACACACACACCACTCCATTTGGATATCTGTATAATTGAAGCAAATAAAGGGATGCTGTGACTGTGCCGTGCATGTTTTTAAATGGTACATTGTGTGCACAGTATCTAACAGGTTAATTCTGAGATGGGTCGTAAGTGAGCTTTGCATTCTCCTGGGGGATGTGAGCATGGCCGCCGTCCCTATATAACTGTGAGTAAGTGAGTTTGTGTGGGGCTGATATCCCTGATGCTATACATAGGGGCTCTACCAAGTCATCCCAGAGACGGATTGTTTAATAACGGTAGAGAAATAAATCCACTGTCTCCATCTTTGCAGAGACCTTTATTTATTTTGTAATATGTTTTCCCAGCCTGACCCAGGAGAGGGTTCACTTTACAAGACTTCAGCTGTGTCCCTGCTCGACACTGGCTCTGCCAGCCAGGTGCTTCTGAGAGCAAGCTTCCAGCTATGAGTCTGGACCAGCTGTGCTGGGATTGATTCCTGCCACACAGGAAACAACACTGAAAGCCAGAACTAGGTCAGAAAACTGCCTCCCTCATCAACTCATGCCAGCTCCAGCTTGTGTCCTCATTTCCTGCATTGCTGATGCCTGTCCCCTGTCCTCTGTGGTCCCAGTCATGTGGCCTCTGTCTCAATGTCCCTATAGAGGTTTGTGAGCATTCACCTTGTGGTCAGAACACTGCTCTCTACTTCAGAGCGTTTCCTGGTTCCAGACTAAGACAGAGCAGTCCATTCTTAGCCAAGAAATGATGCCGTTAGCATCCATCCTCACTGACTTAGCATCTTTACTTGACTTCTTCCAACCGCCCTGCAATCAGGATTCATGCCCCATGTCCTAAACTATTTCATTTCTGAATCAATTAGCTTATCATTGTCCACAGCTCATCTTTGCTGGGATTAGTTCAATTTTCCTGGCCACACATGTACAAGTAAATTTGCTTCTTGGGACTCTGTCTTAGTCAAGGTTTCTATTCCTACACAAAATATCATGTCCAAGAAGCAAGTTGGGGAGGAAAGGGTTTAATCAGCTTACACTTCCACATTGCTGTTCATCACCAAAGGAAGTCAAGACAGGAACTCACACGAGGTAGGAACCTGGAGTCAGGAGCTGATACAGAGGCTGTGGAGGAGTGCTGCTTACTGGCTTGCTTCCCCTGGCTTGCTCTGCTTGCTTTCTTTAGAACCAGGGATGGTACCACCCACAATGGGCCCTCCCACCCTTGATCACTAATTGAGAAAATGCCTTACAGCTGGATCTCGTGGAGGGATTTCCTCAAGGGGGGTCTCCTTTCCTGTGATAACTCCAACTTGTGTCAAGTTGACACGCAAAACTAGCCAGTACAGACTCCACTATCCCAGTCCCATCTGTACAGCTAACCACTGAGCCAGGATACATAGGGTAATATTGGTTGGATCTCAGCAATCCATAGTTACATAAACTGAAACTACTCTTCCTTCTCTAATACTAGAACGTGCCTCTCCTTTGTTGGGTTTCTCTGCATTTGATAAGACTCAGCTCATGCATCCGTTCTCTACTGGATCTGCTGTGGTTTCTCCTCTGACCCATGAGGTAGCATGCACATCCTCTCTCTGGACCTTCAGAAGGCCTGTCACAGATTTCAGACTTGCACATACGTGAATTACGATAGCCTATGTGCATGTCTGTCACCCACTTCCATAGTCTGTGGACCTCCCGTGACTAACAAAGTGCCTAGCACTAGGTGCAAACATTCAATCTTTTCAATGAGTGAATGAATCTCAGTCTTGTATTTCTGCATCCTCTATCTGTCATAACTAATCCCTTACTTTGTTTCTGGTTCCTGTAATACAAATCCCCAAGGTCCATTCCACTCTGCCATTTTTGTTAACTGGCTTCTGTACGTAAGCCATGACATCATACCACCAACCTAGACCTAAAGTTTGTGTTGCCCTTCAGTTCTGGCCAAGGATGGATGGTCTCCAAGAAAATCCATTAAAGTTTCTACTGGTTTTGACAATGACTGGAATCCTGGAACAGATGAATAGCATTGATTTTTTATATTTTTTATTTTTGCTTACAGACAGGAAATAATGTGATTCTCATAAACTCCAAATCCTGGAGAGAAATGCCAAGTGTATCAACTTTCCTTCTTGATAGAAAAGTACAAAGGATTGAGTGAATTGCCTTTAATACTTTTAATGATGATTAATGAGATGATGAAATATTTTATGGCGAAGTGTTTCTGTAAATCCGAGATCATTGTTTGAAACTTGAGCTGAGTATGCTGTCAGCTAAGATCCACACTGTGCCTAGATCAGGAGCTCTTCTGAGCCTGTGAGTCAGACACACTGACCCACCATTATGTCACGGTCTCGGGCCATCTACTGTGACTTCCCTTCCCTTGGCACATCAAAATTTAGTATTTAGAGTGATTTAGAGTAGGTAAGACATGCGTTCTTTCTTTTAGGGAGAGGAGAATTATTCAGACCCAATAACTCTAGGTCCTCGTAGGGTTTCTGCAGGGTCATCATCAAAGGAAGGTCTCCTTTGTTAACAGTATTCTGTTATACCCAAAATCTCTCCGCAGGAAGTTGAGATCAGAGGAAGAGTGAGAGAGAAGGGGCTGGCAGGCCTCAGTTTTTCTATGCACAGAGTACTTGCTGACCAAGTTGTAGCCAAATTTCCTAACTCTTTGGGGCCTTGGTCTGTTCAGTCGGCAGCTCCAGCTACCTCTGTGGAGATTAAAGAGTGGGTCAGCTTGTCTAACTGTTAAGCCCAGTTGGATGCTTAGAATTACATCGTGATAAGGAAGTGACCCACCAGGGAGGAGGGTCACATTTTAAATCCCGCTGTCAGAACATCGTTTCTGGCCTACATTCTGAGTGTATTCTAAAAAACATGCTTTTTAGGTTTTCCTTTCTACTTCCTGCCCCTCTTCTGTGCTTTCTGGTACAAACAGTAAGAGGCTACAGAAGGACCTACCTCTCCCACCCACTGGACATATGGTTTCCTTTTCCTGTATTCAAATTAACAGTCAACTTGAGCCTCTTACCCCAGAATTCCTGAACTTGGGATATAAGGAGAAAAGGAGCCTGAAATCTGACCTCTCTGGTCGCTAGACCGCTAGGTCCCTTTTGCACCAGCTTCCTACTTAGAGTGCTCTCTTAGGCAACCTATCTCTCACTCCCCACACTGCCACAAGGGAGAAAGGGATAGTGGGTAGCTTTCAATAACATTTATTGGTGTGGACCTGACGTGCAAAGGGGAGAAGGAAAAAGAGACATACACCATGGAGAGAGATATTTGCTTGAGCTCTCTTTCAAGGGATGAGCACTGTGACAGGTCAGTCAATCGAAAGAGACCAGCCCTAAACACATGTACATAAAAGCACTACTTAGGGACCACTGAGGTGTTTTACCCTCACAGGGGCATTAGGATGGCATAGCTCTTCTCTTCTTTCCCATCTTCCTGACTGGGGCCATGGTTCACCCCGGGAATGAAGGACTGCCATTATTCCTTGTTTCTTTCAGCCCCATTTCACTCCAGGTGGGAAAATAAAGACACCATGTTCTTCTTTCCTTCACCTCACCCCCTTTTATAAGACATAAGTTGACCCTAGGAAGAGATAGCATCCCAAGAATGTAAGGTCTGAGTCACCCTCCCCCAGATTATTGACACCGAGACTTCGCCTCCAGAAAGGACACCAAAAAAATAGAGAAAACATGCACACACACTCACACACATGCACACACACACTCACACATAGACACACTTGCATGCATACACATCACCACCACCACCACTAGCAGACACTTCTGGGAAAAGCAAGCCCCTAAGTTCTGCAGCACTGAGAAGTGTGCAGAGGAGAGTACCCAGGAAAGGAGATGATGGGTCTCAAGGATAAACTTCCCAGCTCTGCCAGAGGGAACTCACTTTATTTAGAGCATGGAGAACTCCATGCCCAAGGATGTTGTCAAAATCGGTGAACATCTTGGTGGGGAGCAATTAAGGAGGCACTCAAGGCCTTTTGATGTAAGCAGCAGAAAGCAAAACAGCAGGTCAGGCAGCTCAAGGGAGAGAACAAAACAAAGAGAAAGCCACAAGAGCCTCCTAGGATCTTATGACCCTCTTAGTCTGGAGGCTGTTTGCTATGCTAGGCTGTAGTCTAGGCTGTGTGGGCAAATTAGGATACAATACAAGACAGCCTAAAAGCCTATCTAAAACACACACACACACACATACACACACACATAGACCCCACACATACACACACACCACACCACACACGTGTCAGTCAACACAGGGCAGGATGCTCCCTGGTATTAGAGGCTTATCACAAAAACCTAAAAGCATTAGCTACTCCTAGCCAGAGGCAACTTCTGGAAAGTAAATGAAGGAACAGACTCATATCTGCTTGAAAGTCTCCAAATGTGCATAGGACTGTACTGTCTCGGGGGTTATTGGGGGATGGAAATCCAACCTAGAAGTGAAAGGGGAAATCCAGGCTAGCACTCCCTGACAAGAAGTAGATGTGAACACAGAATTGTTTAAATCGTGATAACAAACAGTTAGCCATTTATAGATCATACAGTAAAGAATGAAAAGGCACATGGTTGAGAAAGTTTTCTATAATGCATGTCCAGTATGCTGCGGGAAGGTAGCCAGACTACCAGATAGGAACAAGCTGGGGGTACTGTGGCACACACCTATAATCCTTGTGCTCAGGAAGCAGAGATAAGAGGGTCATGAGTTCTAGGACAGCCTGGACTACATATTAAAATCCTAGATCAAAGGAGGAAAAAGATATTCTCCTTTAAGCAAGAGGCTACCCATTAGGGCCAGAGGATGGCCTCTTGCCACTGAGCACGGAAATTTCAAAGACGACACTACCAACTCTGTAGAATAGAGAAGATGTGAATTGACTTGCTACAAAGAGTTACTCAAAAATGCCAAGATTTCAACAAAACTTGAAGACCTGCAAAGAAACTGGTACATATGGCCCACCCTGCACCAGAGATTAGGGTAGCTTAAAGAACAAAAATTGTTTTCTTAAAATTCTGGATCGTAGGGATGGGGAGATGGTTCAGCTGTTAAAGGCTAGGCTCACAATCAAAATATCAAAATGCTAGATACTGTCATTCCGAGATTAAGATGCCAGGGAAGCCTGTTTGAGTATCTTGTTTACCTTCCACAAGCATCTTCCTGTATTTTTACCCTTGCATCTCACTGGCTTAGAGACAAAGCCAATCAAATCACTTGCTCTTAGTGACCTTCTTAAAGCCCTTGTATACAAATACGGTTACGTTCTGAGGTACTTAAGGTAAGTACTTTAGCATATAAGTTTTTGTCTGATACCAGTCCACCTACAAGAGAACCACCAGCAGAATACAGGCAGGAGATGCCTTCTCATGTAGCCTAGGCTTGCCTCTAACTCACTTATATAGCTCAGACTAGTCTAGAATTCCTGATCTTCCTGCCTCAGCCTCTTGAATGGAGAAATTACAGGTAGATATCAATATGTTCAGTTTAGAAAATTCCTTTGGAAAGAGCCTAAATGGCTATTCTAGCAGACCCTGTCATCGAAGCAGTTACCATGAACATTTTCAATGGAATAATGTAGATCATTTCTGAAGAATAAAATGTATGAAAGCAATGTCTCATTTAATGAAGAAAACCAGATACAAGTGAGCACATGACCAAGGGGACTCAGAGGGAAGTTTGGGCTCCCAAAAGACAGAGAACTTGAAAATAAACTTGCAGAGATTATGTAGTTATTAAATAATACAAATATGAGGAAAAAGTGAAGTATGTTTAAAGAAATGTGGGGCACCATTCACAGTACAGAGAAACACAGCAAGAGTACCAGGAAGACAAGACTAGAAGGGAGGTGTTTAAGGACACAGATGACCTACATAGCCAAAAATTTCAGTCAGTTCCAAATGATAAACAGGGAGAAATCCACTGCCGGACACATTGTCAAAATGCTCAAAGATGAAGAGACAAAACCAAAGGAAAAATGACTCATCTCTGCAGAGAGAACTTGAGAATATTAACCCTGCCCTCTCCTCACAGCATCCAAGGCCACGTGAGAGTACACAGCCAAAGCACTGGAAGAGGAAAACATCAAGAACCTAGACAGATTCTGTCTGTAAAAATGAAGGCAAAATAGGAACATTCACAGATTTTAAAAAGCTGTTTGTTGACCTGACAGATGGAAATCTAGAGCAACACAACCCTGACATGTGCCTCACCTGTTCCAATCACGAATAGCGATGGGCCTGGTTAGTACCTGGATGGGAGAAAGACTCAAGGGAGAGGGTATTCACACTCCAAGAAAATCACACCACAGTACATTTCTGATCTCCATCGGGAGAAATAAAGAGTACTGATAAAGCTGTTTATGTAGATAAGTTTCAAAAGACAGTATGGTTGAAACTGTGTTGTTCTTCTGTAATCTACTTTAAAAGAGAAGTTGTATAAAACATACCCATCATGTCATTGAGTTAGTAGCAGTAATAAAGTTAGTAGCAGCAATAATTAAAGAAGCAGTAGAATTTGAGGAGAGGAGAAAGGGCGAGGACCATGTAGACACAGTGCTAATGTATGATATTCCAAAAAGGTAACATTTTAAAAGTTCAATAGATCTGACAAATGTACAGGACGTGGATTTATTTCTCAATGAGGTTTATTGGGGTAAGAAAACATGAGATGGTAACAGGGTTGTTCGTCTCTGTGGAAATGAGGACTCTTCCAACTGCTGTGTCAAAAACTTCAGTTCTATTTCGTTTCTTCTCTGTATTCTGCAATACTGAATATCTTACAAAATGAGACCCTGTAACAGTGTATTTCTGGGTGACAGCATATACACCTAATACATATGACATCCATAGCGGCCAAAGAGAATTTGAGTTTCCATGACCGAACTCAGGAACAGGGTGACAGGGACCGTTCTGAATATGCTGCAGTTTCCACCATGTCAACCTTACCAATGACTGGTCCGCTCATCCACAGACAGGAATAGGTCTTCAGGTAGTTGCATAACAAGGTCCCCCAAACCTCATGACCCTGGTACAAATTAAGAAAAAGATGTGCTTGGCATGCTACAATGTTTCCTTTTCCCATCCAGACGTTTTCAGTGTTGGAGGAAAAAAGTAGCAAATCAGAGACCAAATGGAAGCCTAAAAAAGTTACAACTCATCGGAGCAGTCAAATTAAGTTCAATAAGTGAGACCAGGTGTCACCGTGAACATGAGTTACTGTGGTAGTCAAATAAAAGGAAGTCCCTTAATTTTTAATAGCCTTACTGAAAAATAATTCTCACCCATACAATTTTCCCATTTACAGTGTATGTATAGTTCAACGGCTTTTCATCTGCTCATGCACTTGGTGTCGTGCACCTATTACTACAAACTGAATTCCATCTCCCCAGCAACAAATGCTAACATTCCTTTACTTATGAAGGCAGAGCGTACAGTACGATGATCCGTGTGGGGCCCTGGAGAGAGAGTGGAGAACTCAGTGGGTACCGAGGATATGTGTTCTCCGTAGACCACTCAGGGCTCCTGGGCTTCAGCTGGGAGGCAGAGATATCTTGGAAATGCTTTTCCCTAGTAAATTTAGCTTGTGGAAGATTCACTGTGTGGTTCCATTTAAGCCTAATGGGACTGCCAGGCCCCATAACAAGGCTGAATTGTGAATTACGTTCCTCAACACAGCAATCCCCCATCTTTTCCAAAGCGAGGCAGAGAGAGAATTCGAGCTCGGTGTGTATGTTTTGCTTCAGCAAGGAGGCAATTTGTAATCAAGTGGCGCTGTGTTTTAGCTAGGCAATTTTAAAACAAATACTTGATTTTTTAAAAGGCCTGTGCGGCTTTCTTTCATTTTCTTCTTTTAAGTTTCAGAGACCAGGGTGTGTGAGGAAAAGCTCATGCAATTTACCTTAAGGTAATTGGGATGTGGCTAGAGGGTTCAGCAGCAACAAATAGCTGCATCAAAACACTCCTGCCCCTTCCTTTCTGTTTGTGATAAACTCTGAATTGATCTAAGAGCCGACAGAGGCGGATGATAGCGACGGCAGTGAAGATCAGCTCGGATCTTGCTTCTGCATTCCTACTTTTAAAATATGTTCTCTGGTCTTAAAAGTACCAGTCAATAACTCTTTTCAAAAACTGATTTCTCCCCTGCCGTGTGTGTGTGTGTGTGTGTGTGTGTGTGTGTGTGTGTGTGTGAAGCAGGTAGGTTTCATTCCTAGTTTTTTTCCCTGAAGACAGGCAGTGCATTACCAGAAGTTTACTATGAATTTCGGACCCTCTGTTCCCTCTGCCGGCTGAAGAGCAGTACTGCCAGCCCATTTACAGGCATAAAGACAAGCAGCTAGATTAAATGCAAAAGCACCCTTCACAATTTGAAGACAAATGAAGTTTCTTCTATGCCGTTCTCTTCTTGCACAAGCAGGGTGCAGAAAGAGACACATGCAGGGATTGCAGATGCCACAGCAAAGAGGACAGCCGTGGCCTCAGCCTTCAGACACCCAGGCAATGAGTGACAGGAGGGATGACCTCCTCAGAGAAAGACTTGTCAGGGAGACCTCAGGAGTGACCTCAGAATCTGTAGAACCTACAGCCACGCCATGGCAGTTAGTTGTAGTAGTGTAGGGGTGGTGATTAGTGTGTTAAATATCCATCCCCTCAAGCCAGCACATCCAAGGCTCAGTCCCTAGATTGTGGCTCTGCTGCACGTGGTGGATCATTAGGAGATAAGGTCTGTGGGAGAAACTTTAGTTACAGTGGGCAGACATGCCAAGAAGAGACAGATATTAGAACCCTGGAGCCCTGACATCACAGTTCTCTGTCTCACTCTCCCTCTGTCTCTCTCTTTCCCTATGTATGTCTATCTATCTGTCTCTGTCTCTTTGTCTCTTTGTCTCTGTCTCTCTGTCTCTGTCTCTCTCTCCATATATATATATGGAGAATATATATATAAATATATATATATATATATATATATATATATATATATATATATATATAT
>NW_021604590.1:2876415-2879299 GCF_004785775.1 Grammomys surdaster | reverse complement strand
TATATATATATATATATATATATATATATATATATATATATATATATTCTCTGTGTGTGTGTGTGTCTCTGTTTCTCTGTCTTTCTTCCTCCTCTGTCTGTCTCACTGTTTCTGTCTCTATCTGTCTCTCTCTCCCTCCTCTGTCTCTCTGTCTCTCTGTCTCTTCTGTGTCTCTTCCTGTCTCTCTCGATCTCTCTGTGTGTCTCTGTCTCCCCGTCTATCTGTCTCTCTGTTTGTCTCTTTCCCTCCCCTCCCCACTTCTCAGCCACTTTGAGGTAACCAGCTATGCTCCACCACACTCCCTACGGTAATAAGCCTTTGGCTTCACTACAGGTGTGACGGTAGAGCCCACTTACAATCTCAGGCCTCTGAGACCATGAGCCAAGTTGAGTCACCTCACTATTTTGTCACGTGATGAACAGCTGCTCAATATGATGAGTGACGTGTGTGCTGTTCATCCTTGTGTCTTTCTTAAAGGGATAGGGCTGTGTCACCACTCTCTATTATATGTTACTCGATTCTTACATTGAGTTATTATCTTAACCTCCCTTCAAGAATGGAGTGGGCAGGAGCTGAAGATACAATTCAGGCAAAAAGAGCACTGGCTTCTCTCTCAAAGGACACAGGTTCAATCCCAGCATCAAAACTGTATCTCTAGTCCCAGGGTATCAGATGGCCTCTTCTGACCTCCACAGGCACACACATGCACAGACATACAGATAGCCAACGCAACCCACATGTGGATAATAATAATAATAATAATAATAGCTTAAAGAATGGAGCAAACAGACAGAGAGGGGAAAGCACACGGGAAGAGCTTCTGTTTGCCACATAGGAATAATTTAAACTTGAGAGTGGGACCTTGAACGGGGTAATGGCGCTCTCATAGAAGCAGGGAGAGGGAGGATGGGATAGGAGGTTTCCGGAGGGGAAACCGAGAAAGGAGATAACATTTGAAATGTAAATAAATAAAATATCCAATTTTAAAAAAAAACTTTCACATCTTACTGCCTTGGCTGCCATGGCAATGGTAGACAATCAGCTCTCTAAAGAGCACCCCTGGGTATGTTGTACTAGTGAATCTTACATTTCCAGTTGTTGACGTCCCCTGTGTTTGTCTGTGGCTGTGGCACCATTCACCGACGGTCTCCTTAGGCAGCGCCGTCTTGGATCATAGTTGCAGCCTGTCAAATGTGACCTGTATCTGGTTTCCATAGCTTCAGGTTTCTCAGTCCAGCCATGTTTCCAAGCTTCCTTCCCACCTGGTTCCCGGCTGCTGTTGTCATGGCACCTGGGGCCCCACACATCTCTGTCGAGATTATCAGTAAGCAGAAGAGCAGCAGCAGCTGCTGCTATCGGACGTAAAAGGTCTATGCTTTAACTTCACAGCTTTTTTCCTTTAAAGGTTTGCTGCTTGCGTTACGTTTCTACTGCTCTGACAAAATGTCCTAGATGGATGAATTTAGGAAACAGACATGTATTTTTGGCTCCCGGTTTCAGCAGTTTCTACCCGTGGTCAGTGCCTCTAGAGTTTGGGACCATGACAGTCATTAGAGTGGGGGAGTATATAGTAGGGTCAAGTTATTTACTTTGTGTTTGCCAGGAAGTAAAGCAGAGAGGAAAGCCAGGGTCCTAGTATTTCCACGAAAGCATTAGTGTCCCAAACTCTTCCCACCAGGCCCCAAGTCCTAAATGTCCTATCCCTCTCAGTGGCGCCACAGCCTGGCAAATGTACTTCAGGGGACATCTGGGGTGTGAGTGGCCTGTCTGGGACACTTCACACCTAAGCCTTCACACCTGTTGCCAGGTGTGGTGGCACATGCCTCTAATCATAGCATTTAAGAGGCAGAGGCAGGCGGATCTCTGAGTTCAAGGTGGCCTGGTCTACAAAGTAAGTTCCAGAGCTATACAGAGAAACCAGGTCTTGAGGGGGAAAAAAAAAGATAGCTTCATTCCTCCCCTAAACTTAGAATATTAGAGCTAAAGAAGCAATATGAATTTTAAGAAGTAGATTTTACATGTTTTAAATAATAATGTATTTTTTATCATCTATATGTTTCTGCGGATTAACATAAAAATTCAGAGGCTGGGTTAAAATGGCTAAGTTTTAGTTATGAGATCAATGATAAATCTGTATAATACGAGTCTAGACAGGACTGCTAAAAGCATCAAAAATACTTAAGGATTTGGTATGTAGACTAAATGTGTAGTTTGATTGAAAATGAACTTTGCACCTCTGAAGTCAAATCTCAGATCACATTTGTTAAGTTTTGCTGGAAGTCCTCTGATCAAGAAATCACTTCTAATATTCACAGATATGTGTGACAGTGGGTTTTCCCTTGTCTGGCTCTTGCATCGCATCAGAGCGTGAGGAAAGCCTGGCCCTTGCTGGCCCCTGCTGGCCCCTGCTGGCCCCTGCTGGCCCCTGCTGGCCCCTGCTGGCCCCTGCTAGCCTTTTCTGGGTCAGTGCTCTGCTTCACCTATTTTGGGCCAGTGGAGATGGATGGCCCCTGCTGAGCATCTGTCTATTCCCCAACAGCTTGACTTTATTTTAGAACACTTAGTATACTCCTCAGTAAGACACAGGCTTTGTGGGTCATGTACCATGCATGTAGCCATACATTGTATATAGGCACCTTTTACATAGGTATATTATTTCAAGGTCAGGGAACTTAGCTCGAGGAAGTGGATGTGAGTGAGAGTGTGTGTGTGTGTGTACATGTAAACAAATGCATGCATTTTAATCCTTGCTAAATCTATGAGTAAATATGATCCAAGTTTCAGGCATTTCCACTGATTGATGATGATGGTGGTGGTGGTGGTGATGATGATGATGATGGTGATGATGTTGATGATGGTGGTGGTGGTGATGATGTTGATGATG
>NW_021604590.1:2846153-2876405 GCF_004785775.1 Grammomys surdaster | reverse complement strand
TGGTGATGATGTTGATGATGGTGGTGGTGGTGATGATGTTGATGATGGTGGTGGTGGTGTTCCTTTTTTAAGTTTTACTTTTGCTTGATAGCATATTGTAAACTTAGCAAATTCATGTTCACCACCTCAAACATTTACTGCTCCTCTTTTGGCTACTTTAGTGTTACGGCGGTTCCTTTTTGTGAAAGTTCATTTTGGAGGAGGGATGTCAGACAAACTCAGTAGAATCTGAATGATGTCAGAACTGTTGTGAGAACCACAGAGACACATGTGATGGCCTTTTGCTTAAAGAGGAACATGAAGGGCATTGCTGCGGTTTCGAGGCTGTGATCTTGTTGTTTTATCCTTATTTCTAGTATATATCATTAGATTTGTTGGAGGGGGGTGTACGACACCACACCTGTGTGATCTCAAAAAAAAAAAAGGATGTATCAGAAAAAATACTAGTATATTTGAATACTTCAAAAATGTAAAAGTTTAAGTCAGAAATAATCAAAATGTAAGAGTAAACAATACTTTAGAAAGAACAACGGATCAAAGCCTGAATTCTTAAAGCAATCCTTGAAATTCACAGATTCTTAGCGAGGCTGATAAAAGGGCAAGGCGTACAGGAAGCAAACAGTGTTAGAAATTAGGTAAGGCCAGCAATGGCCAAAAGAGCTCACGGCCTAAGGGAGGCTCTGCACGCATGTGGAAGTCCTCCTTGAATCCACTCACTTTTAAAATAAATACAATCCCAAATCAGCTAAGGAAAATAATTTTTGGAGACAGGGTCTTACTGTGTAGCCTGACTAACCTGTAATTTACCATGGTGACCAGGCCGGCCTGCAGATCACAGTTATCCTCTAGAATCCTGGGGCAAAGATATGATCTATCCACCATGTTCATTCAGGAAAAGAAAATTTAAATGAGCAATAATTATTGAAATTATATAGTACAAAATCCATCCCTAAAATAGGTATAAGAAGTGAATAACATAATCTTAAATTCTTCAAAACCACATACAGGTTATAGAAAAGGCTAGCAATATCCTGACTGATGTGCCAGAAAACTCTGACACTCCACTAGATAAGGGAAAGAAAATGCAAAGTCAAGCTCATTTGTAAACATGAATGTAAAATTCCTAAATAAGTAATTAGTAATTAAAATATATAATAATAACTCCAAAGAATTAAACACGTGGAATAGCATGGGGTATACTAACCATGTAAACCATCTCATTTGAAAATATATATTAAACCCACTCTCCATCTTTAAACAGAGGAAAATGCATAATACTAATGAAATACAAAATTCACTGAAGGTTTTTCTAAGCACTAGAAAACAGCAGAGGAAGTTTCCTGTAGCCTGCTGTTATATCAGGCAACGTAACCAATGGCAATATGTCAAGGAAATACCAATACAGGAACTAGTTTTCGATATATGTTTTGTCAGCTGTTTCCTGCGCTATACAGGCTCTACCCAATGAAGTTAAAATAAAATGCGCTGTGATGGAGAAGAGGGCAATTTTTATTATTTAAGATGGCGGCATCATCTACGTGGATTCAAAGAAGCGAACTATTAGAATTAGTAAAGATTCGATCAAGTTGCTCAGGAATGACGTCAAAAAAGCCAGCCTAAATGGTTTTGCCATGCTGGTTAGTATCATAAGCCACCTCAAACAAAAAAGATGTGCAAATCCGTACAGCTTCCCCAAGCCCGGAGACATCTCTCGCACTTCCAAAATTAAACAAAAGTCCTAGCTCTTTTTCGAGTACGCAGTTCTAACGCTATTTTATACATCGCCTGATGTGTGTGCAAGCAGAGCTCTGCTGTTTAGAGGAAGGAGAAAGGGAAGCAAAGCCAGTCTTACTTTCCACACCAAGCATCAAAAAATCCAGATTGCTTTTGGGTATTCTGAATGTTTCCCTTGCACCGCGTCCCACCTGCTTCCACCAAATGTGTCTAAAGCTAGTTAGGGACCACACGGAGTGTCCTACGATGATGCTCGCACTAGAGTAGGTGCGGCCCGAACTCCATCCCTCTTCCTGTAGTTTTCCCATAGGTACCAGGCCACAGGTATAGTGAGGAGAAGCATGGACATAACTCCTATGGAGAACATTTTTAGGGTGCTTGCCTCAGAAGGCTTATTTCCCTCTTATATCCAAGTCGGAATTTCATTCTGTGTCAGTCAGTGGCTTTGACCCTCATAGTCTCCAGGTCCTCACCACCATGCCTGGTTTTAGGTACGAAGGAGAAGTATCGGTACACGGAAGAGGCGCCCTCTGCCTCAGGGCTCTGATTCCAGGAAGCGGGCGGCCGGCTTCCACTGGTAAGAATGTGGTCATTAAACAGCATTAAACTGGAAATAAACCTGGAGACTGTTGGATGCCCATGTGTGAGGAAGGGGAAAGGATTCTGGTTCGAAATGGGCAGCCTCTGATTATGCCCCCGGACTGGGCAGTCTGGGACTAGGGATGCCTTATTGACACCCCTGGAAAGAATTCCAGTACTTATAAAAAAAATCTCCTAGGCACCCATGATAATAGAAAAGAATGAAATATAGCAAGAATTCACAGATGCCCAAACACAGAAAAGCGAAGCCTATTAAGTATCCTCACACACAGGAACAAAACTGAATAAAATCAGTGGTACACCGTTGGGAAGGGTCATACAAGGTGCTCCTAATAATGTTAACGTTTAGCTGAGGTAGATACTTGGGTGCTTATTAATATGCAAATTTTATATTCATGTACACTATATACCTAAAATGAAAAAGCATGACACTGTTGTAAATTTTTCTTTAAAATCCTGGCCTGAGTTTCTACCCTGCCTTTGGTTATTGAGTTCCCGGATAAAAGACACGCACAATATTTTTAATATTTTATTTTTGTTATATTTTTAATATACTCTATAATATAATAATAAATATATTTGATGTAATATATTTTTATATTTTTAATAAACCGTAAGCAGTACAATAGCTGGGCAGCTGCCTACCCATGCTATTAGAATCTACTTTCCTATTGATAACGCCAAGTTATCACTTTTTCCTATACTCCATCTGGGCTGTTCTTAGCTCCAGTCGAGCAGCCCTCAGTGCCACACTCTCTTGACCTTAAGCCCTGGCTGCTTCTCCTTCCTTTTCTCCTCATACTCCCCCGCTGACCCTAAGCCAGCAAAACTAAACCCCACCTATGTCCCTTCTGCCCATCTATTGGCTGTCAGCATCTATATTCACCAATCAGAATTGACCTGGGGGCTGGATCACAAGGGCTGCGTGGAGACTCCAGGTCTTGGCCCTGCGCTTAGCATTGCAATAGACAGTAAAAGAGAAAGCTTCAACACCGTTTGTATAATGAGTTCTCTCAACACAACATATTGGCTGAATGAGCCTTACCTACAACACTGTGGAACAGAAACACTTGTAGCTTTAGATTTTCCTTGAATTTCTGGATGTTTATAAATACATAACGATGGGCAGTGGTGGCGGACACTTTTAATCCCAGCACTTGGGAGGCAGAGGCAGGCAGATTTCTGAGTTCGAGGCCAGCCTGGTCTACAGAGTGAGTTCCAGGACAGCCAGAGTTACACAGGAAACCCTGTCTCGAAAAACAAACAAAACAAACAAAAATAAATACATAACGAGATGTCCCAGGGATGAGGTGGAAGTTCTGGGGCACAGAATTCATTTATGTTCCATAGGTATGATATACTCATCTCCTCAAGGTGATTTTGTTTGTGATTTAATTTTATGCACACCCGTCATATCTGTGACCTGTCACGTGACATTAGGTGAAGACGTTCTGTTTGTCAATACTCAGAAACTTCTGGAGTGAAGCAAGTAGGAGTTTAAATTAAAATGCTTGGTCTGTATAAAATTAAGTACATATTCAAGTACACATGTGTACCTCAGGTAGTGTCTGTGAAGACATTTCCACAAAGCATTAACTGTGGGGTGAAGTCCTGTACTGAATGTGGACGGCATCATGTTATGAATTGGTGTCCTGAGCTAAATAAAAAGAAGGAAATGGCAAAGCCGCATGAACACAGGCATTCATTTCCCTGTCTCTGCTTCTTGTTTATTAAGATGTGAAAGGAGTCCCAGCTACATGGCCCCACTTTTGTGGAACCTGCCTTTATGCCTGCTAACCATGAAACCAGAAAGCAGAATGACCCCTCCTCCATTAAGTTGCTTTGTTGGGAATTTAGTCAAAGCAATGTTCCCTGAGAGGTTCCACCAGCGCCTGACCAATACAGATGCAGATACTTACAACCAACCATTGGACTGAGCCCAGGGACCCAGTGAAAGAGCTAGGGGAAGGACTGAAGGAGCTAAAGGGGATTGAAATCCCATAGGAAGAACAATATCAGCTAACTAACCACCCAGAGCTCCCAGGGACTAAACCACCAACAAAAGAGTACACATGGAGGGAACCAAGACTCCAGATACAAATGTAGCAGAGGATGACCTTATCTGATATCAATAGGAGAGGAGGGAGGCTCGATGCCCCAGTGTAGGGGGATGCTAGAGGGGTGAGTGACTGGAGGTGCACCCTCATAGAGGCAAAGGGGGAGGGGGATGGGATGGGGAGGGTTGATGGAAGGGAAGGGGGAAAAGGGATGCCATTTGAAATGTAAACTAATAAGGTGATTTAAAAAGAAGAAATGAGTAGTTATGACTAATATGGCACCATCCTGGTCCCCAAACATTGGTTTCTCACTAAAGGGATTCTTCAGAGCAGAGAAAAAGATGGGGTAGAGAAGAAGGGAAAGGGGGGGAGGCAAGGAGAGAGGAAAGAAGGGAAAGAGGAAGAGAAAGGGACGTCTACCTAGTAATTTATAAATGTTGGTTATCAAATCTGGTTGTTTTTAATGTTCTACGTACATTGGTAAACAAGATTACTACAGTAATCTTTTATGTATTAATTCTGTATTCACAGTTGGTCCTTCATATCTACAACTTTCACATCTGTGAATTCAACGAACCATGCGTTGAAATGGAGTTAGGTCTACATTGGTGGCATCTGTAGGGAACATGCCTTTTCTGTAGGGAACGTGTAGGAAGTAGATATTTTTCATTATCCCCTACACAGAACTATATAACAAATACTTACATAGTACTTATGTTGTATTAGGTATTGCTTAGGCTATGTACAAATACTGCATACTGTTTGGGAAGGGATTTGAGTATCTGTGGATTTATCTTAAGGGGATTCTGAAAACAAAACCCCAAGGACAATTTTTGTATGCATTCACAAATGATTAAGCACTTACAAATATACAGTACATTTATGAATATCATGTTCATATGTCTCTGTAAATATGTATTTTCACTAGGAAATACTATAAAAAATAAATAAGAAACTAGTTAAATACAGTAACAAGCCAGAGCTAGAAGCAAGATTTTCAGTGTTTGTCTTTTAATGTGGTTTTAATTTTTATCAGCATGTAAATGAACTTCCTAGTTTTTAAAGTATAGAAAAAGTAAATCTAAAAAGGCAATAGACAAATATATTTATAACCTATAAGAAAGTAAAACTTTCTTGGGAAAACAGAATATAAACCCAGAAGGCATAAAGGAAAGAAGAAAGGTCTATATATTGATATCATCCACATGTCAAACCTTCACTATTTATGAGACATAAGTGCCAGTGAAAAAACAAGTTAACAACAGACCCAGGTGTTTGCAAATCATCCACAGACAAAGAACTAATAGCACAAACAAACCTGTAAGGAATAACTTTATATAAGTGAAGGAGCAAATAACCTGATGACAAATTTGAGCAAAAGAAAATAATAATTTCAAAAAGAAAAAAGAAACGCAACTGACAGGTGTTTGTTCTGTATTTTAATACTGGTAACATCTAATTATAACTTTCTGTAATTAAAACTTAATTAATGTCAGAGAGAGAGAGAGAGAGAGAGAGAGAGAGAGAGAGAGAGAGAGAGAGAGAGAAGACTGGCAGAGAAGCAGCCATGGAACCTGTTCCTGAAGTCTAACCTCACCAGTGAAGCTGTGGGATAACCCCAGACTCAGACACCAGATGCAGGCAGGACCATGATGCTATCAAAAACTGACTCATGGTGAAAGAGAAAGGGAACCATGGAGACGCGTACAGATGCCTCCCACAACTTACACCTGATCAGACCAGCTTCTTATATTGTGGGCCTGCTCAAACTTAAGGTGACTGGTATACCTCTGTGCCTCTTGAATCACCATCTTTCTTTGGACCTGTCTTCTTACTGTTGAAGAGGAGAGGCTCTCATTTATAAATATTTAAAAATGAGTAAGCTTGCTTTTGTATTTACTCCATGAACACAATCTTAACAATTATCAATATAATCTTTCTGTTCCCATTTTCCTGATGTTCCCTGAGTCTTAGATGCTGTGTTTGCATTTAGATCCATAGTGGTGGTTAGGGTCCCCACAGTCTGCTGTTCTCTTCATTGTGGCCAGATAAGGATTTCTGTAGTTATCTATCCACCTCAGAAGGAAGCTTCTTTGATGAAGTGAGAGCTACACTTGTCTTGGGTATAAGGGTAAGTTTACAGAACGGAGTTAGAAATTACACTAGTATTTGAGAGTAACAGTAGTAGTTTCTCTGCCAAAGTCCATGACCTCGAGAGCTACAGGTAGTTAGCTTGGTTTATACAATCAGACACCAATTCCCTGATAACGGGACATTTGCTGCCATGAGATGGTGTCTTCTCTATATGACAAGGAAGCTGAACCCGTGAAATCTCAAAAGCAGCCATTTGAACAAGACCTGTATAGTGACAACACCAGCTGACATGCCAGCATTGATGGGGGAAATCTCACACGGCCCCAGATCTAGATGAAGAGCTACAGGCAATTATTAGCTGCTGAGAGGAGAATCAGTCTTTTCCAAGGTGAGCCCCATGATAGGTTATCCAATCCCGTGTGGTCATCCCGTAATATACATACATATACTAATTGGCTACGGTGTTGAAGCTGTAGGTCAGGTAAAGAAGCTACTAAGTATTTTTTTTATCACACAGCAGTGATTCTACGTACTTTTAATCTTTTTAGCCGTGCTGCAAATGTAGATGGTAGGCATGGATGGGATAAGCAACCCAGAGGAGTTGAAATAATTTACAGAGCCAGCCGCTCAAACAGATGTGGTGCCAACCCAAAGGTGGCTGATACCAAATCCATCTCCCTTAGGGGACCCTGGTTCACATGCAGACTTCTCTACTTGGTACATTAGAAAACTTACTTCCCCACTCTGAACATCACAGTCTCTCTGGAGTCATCATGCAAATGATAAAAAAAACAACAAAAACACAAACAAAACAAAAAAACTGTCAAGCACCATGAGTGTCTGCCGTCAGTATTTAAATTTGAACTGTTTTCCACATGTCATATTACTATTCTCACAGTTCTTGCCCCAGCTACCCCTAACACATCCCCTTCTATTCTGGTTAATTTTCTCACTTTCTTAGGATTTAACATCTCTCTCTCTCTCTCTCTCTCTCTCTCTCTCTCTCTCTCTCTACATATGAGTGTGTTTATATGGGTGTGTGAATGTGTATTTGTATATGTATGTGTGAGTATGTTAGAGTGTATGTATATGTATCTGTAATTGTGTGTGAAAGTACTACGTGTGTGTATTTGCGCATATGAATGTGTGTGTGAGTATAGACACATAGACCCATATGAGTGTGTGTATATGTGTCTATATTTGTGCATATGAGTGTATTTGTGTGTGTGTGAGAGTGTGTGTATTTGTGTATGACTGTGTATGAGTGTGTGTATTTGTGTGTGAGTGTGTGTATATTTGTGTGTGAGTGCGTGTATGAGTATATATGACTGTGTGTGTATATTTGTGTGTGAGTGTATGTGATTGTATGTGTGTGTATGTATGTATTTGTGTGTGTGAGTGTATGTATATGTGAGTGTGTATATATGTGTATTTGTGTGTGTGTGTATGTATGTGTGATTGTATGTAAGTGTGTGTGTATGTGTGTGTATTTGTGTGTGTAAGTGCACATGTGTGCTGTTTAATCTCCATGTCTGGTATTTTTTTCACTAACATATCTGTACCTCTTGATTCCTACTTAATCCTTTTGCCCCTGAGATCCAGTCTTCACTACTGCTGCCCCTCACTAGGGAACGGTCACCTCCCACCTCACCAGCTATGCTATGTCTTAGGTGTTAAAGCCTTGTCTTATATTTTATATCACTCAGGGGCATAATACGGGTTTGCTAATGGTCTTACAGTGTGAAGGCCATATTTATTAAAAATACTTATGGGCCTCTTAGAGTTCTTGATTCCTTTTGATTCTTGATACCAAGTCTAAAGCCATTAATTATATATTGAGCCTTGAAGTAATGTTAAACAATTAATGTCAGCACCTTCCCTTGGAAACAAACAAACAAAAGATATGTCACTTTATTTGTTGATGTTCGGTGGGCTTTTGATATATTGTAAGGAAATAGACCTATCTGATTTTTTTGGTTGAAATATTTAAAATTTTTGTTTTTTTTATATGGAACCCTGGAAACTCTCCCTAAAACTATAACCTTACTGTGATATCTGTTCCCCAGCAGGACTGCCTTGTTTAGCCTCAGTGAGAGAGGATGTGCCTCCTCCAGAAGAGACTTGATTGATGTACCAGAGCGGGAATCTTCAAAGGGCTCCCCACTTTCTCAGAGGAGAAGTGGAAAGTGGGGGAAGAAAGTTTCGGGGGGGGAGGGCTGGAAGGAAGTAGCATTTAACGTAAAAGAAAGAAAACTTTCCTGTATCAGCTTTGGATGTATAGGCAGGAAGTTTGTCTATGTGCCATTATCCTTAAGCAGAACTTCTCTGTGTTAACTGAATTCAGATCAACAACCAACTGTTGAATTCTTCCCACATAAAAGGTATGCTACTGTAACTTTGGGAAGTATGAGTATAAATCAGCTTAGATTCCTGCCTGTGAGAGGCAGAGGAAGAGGGTCACTACTCTACTACCCAAAATGCCTTGGTTTTTATTCCTTTGATATTGCAGTAACCAACAAAGGGCTAGCTTGGGAAGTAGAGGATTTATTTCTCTAAGAGAATGGTGATAGCAAAGACATCAGATAGCATGCAGTATTTACCATGGACCAGGCACTATTCTAAACTCTTTCATTAACTTTATTCACTTATTTTCATGAGTTTATAAAGATTCACTCTTTGCAGAGTTTTATACATAAGTAGGCTGAAGTGCAGAAAAAGTAATTAAACCTTGTCAGCATTAATAGGAAGTAGCTGGACAGGTCAGCATGCTAACCCATATAGTCTGAAGTTTCTCCTTAAACCAATCCTATTATTCTTTATTTTTAAGGGAAATTTTATTTTTATTTTATGTGCATTGGTATTTTGCCTGCTTATATGTCAGTGTGAGGGTGTCCAATCCCCTAAAACTAGAGTTATAGAAAGTTGTGAGCTGCCATGTGGTTGCTGGGAATTGAACCTGGGTCCTCTGGAAGAGCGGTCAGTGCTCTTAATGGCTGAGCTATCTCTCCAGCCCCAGTCATACATTCTTAAAGCACAAATGACACACAAAAAAAGAGGTAGGAGACTTTGACCTTTTCAGTTTTGTGTCCCACTCTGAGAGCTAAGTGGATAAAGCTAACAGTGTTCTAAAGTAATGTGAAGATTTTTTTTTTCATATGGCACAGGTCAGTTGCCTTGGTCTTTCTCCTCAGGGATAAAAGGAATAAAACTTGTGAAAAGGAATCCAGAAACAAAAAAGCACTAAGTGCTTCATCAGAAGATAAAGCTTGTCTTTGAAAGGATATTTCACAGCACACAAGAAATATGTGTAGGCTTTTTGAACAAAATAGAAAAGGCATGGTGTTTTTATAAGCAACAATAAACTAATAGGCAAATAATAACCTTCTTGACATTCTCATGGTTTTAATGTGATTCTTTTCTAGACCTCCTATTCTCCTTAAACCACTAAAATAGGTCAATCATTGAAAAAGTGAATAAAAATTGATTTTCTACATGAAATCCATTCTTTATATAAAGAAAAAGGTTAAGTGTAGATGTATATAAACATGTGTGAAATGAAAATACCATGCAAATGCTAATCAAAAAAAGCCTGAATTGGTTATATATGCATTGGGTGACATAGACATTGGTATTAACAGGTACCAGAGGAGGCACACTAGCATTTCATAATGATGATGTGGACAATTCCCCAAGGAGGGTAAACAATCCTAAATACATATGCATCTAATAACCAATCCTCAAAATACATAAAGCAAAACCTGATAGAACAGAAGGGGGCTATGAACAAGTGCATGATTACATTTGAAAACTTTAACACTTCTCCCCAGGCAATTAATAGAACAAGAGGGAAATCAGCAAGAATATAGAAATATTAAAGATCACAAGCAAGCAGTACAATGTCACATTTTACAGAACTCTCAAACCAACAGGAGTAGTCTATCCACTGTTTCTAAGGGGGGAGATATACCAGAAACTGGTCAGATTATGAGCCACAAAATACACATTGACACATTTGATATAATTAAGGATGTGCCACATGGAATTAAATCAGTGAAAAAAATAAATTCCCAAGAATTTTATAGCTAAATAACTATGAACTGAAGCTCACAGGAGAAAAAGCCACACCTACATTAAAGATTACAACCTCAAGACTAGAGTTAGGTGTTGCAGATGCAAAGCTAGCATATATCTTGGGCTCTGTTCAATGACATCTAAGATCTATAGCAAAGTACCCTGGTTTTGCTGTCACCCACCTCTGCTACTTCCACCAAATGTACTGGGTCAATGCCTTGATCTATGACTCTTTCATTTTGTAACTATAAAATGTTTTTTTGACCACTTCTGCACTGGACACCTATTTGAGGCAGCCACATTTCTGTTCCTTGCCAGGATCACTCATATCTGGCTCAGAGTAAAGGAATAAATAGAGTTGAGCATTCTGTTGTCTCCACCGCTCAAATACCCAAAAGCATAAATGCTCTTATTTTCCTTCCTCTGCCCAGTGTAATGTTCATTCACATCACCAAAACCTTAAACTTAACTTGGTCACAAAATCAATACTGTCCTAGTTGGTGTTCTGTGGCTGTGAAGAGACACCACGATCAAGGCAACTCTTATTTAAAAAAAAAAAGCACTTAATTGGAGGATTGCTTACAGTTTCAGAGATTTAGTCCATTATCATCATGGCAGGGAGCATGGCAGCAGGCACAGTAGGCGTGGTGATAGAGAAGTAGTTGAGAGCTACTTCCTAATCACAAGCAGAGAGAGGAGAGAAAAACTGAGCCTACCATGAGCTTTTGAAAACCTCAAAGCCCACCACCCAGAGACACACATCCTTCAACAAGGCCACACCTTCTAATCCTTCGAAAATAGTGCCAGTCCTTTATGGCTAAGCATTCAAATATACAATCCTTTGGAGGCCATTTTTTTTTTCAAGGCACCAAAAATAGTTCTTACTATAAGAGCTTCCTACAGGAGGGAGAACAGAGATGATACAGAATCCTAACAAAAGTAGGAAAACTCCCTGTAAAGTTGAAGAAAAAGAACACCATAGAACTATCTCTTCAGATTGTTGAAACAGATCAGATAATTATCTTCTGTGGTTATCTAAGGAAAACAATCCCTGTTTAGAATGTAAAAATACACTCTGTTCTTTTTAGGAGCAAGGGCTTAAATCAAGTAGGGATGAGTTGACATCAAACCCATGGATCTGGAAACTACGTCAAAGGAGCACAGGCTTGTGACGTTTGTGAGACAAACAGTGGCAGCTGGAAGGTATTGTTCTCAGATAATTTCTGTCACTGAATCCATTTCTAAAAATTACTGTCTAACAGTTACAGAGTCAGATCAGCTAAGAACCAGTAGTAATCTTGTCCTAATGCCCAAGAAGTTCCTCTTGGAGTAAGGTATGATGATTGTCTCTATGGCTGCTTATGATGTAAGCTGGGTTTGCTGAATTAAACAAAGGAAGCAGATTCTTCAATGAAGATTAAAAAAAAAACCCTCATTAGCATGGAAGTGAATGGGAGGTCGATGGAAATAATCACTATCTCTAGAAATAACCACAACCCTTGACCGCCCACATTTTTCTTTCTGTCTTGCTGACTTGTCTGTGTGGTAAATAATTAGCTTCTTGATTTCTAAAGGGGCTGGCATTTGGAAAGATTTTGTAAAGGGAAATGGTATTGTCCCTCTCTATTCCTTTCCATGTTCATGTTCTAATTTGGTTCTGCTACCCAGTTGCATGGGGATTGGGTGGCCTGCATTATTAATTATTGTATGGTATATAGATAGCGGTATAGGATAACCTGTGAGTACAGAAACCGTCCTCATCAACATACATATAATTGGTAGATGGAGTGGATGGTATGCCCCACCATGAACAACCCTGAATTTAGTTGATGTCTGTTCTATGGGACAGGTTCTCCTTAATTTAGAGTCAACAATACACAAGTTTTAACTGGCTGTGGCAGCTTACATAGGGAGTGTCAACCTGACCAGGACTACATGAAACTTGATCTCAGTCAATCAAGGAAGGAAAGAAAAGAAAGAACTGGAAAGAGAGGAGAAAAAACAAGAAGAGGAGGGGGAGGGAAAGAAAGAAGGAAAGTGGAAAGACGGGGAGGGAGAGAGACAGGGGGAGGGAGGAAGAGAGAGAGGGAGGGAGAGAGGAATAAAGATGTTTCTTCCATTGTCTTAGCATACGTGCCTGGGTCCAAAAACAAAAAACTGAAAAAGATGTATTGATAAAATTGATACACTTCCATTCATAGATCTTATATAGCCTAGAATGTTAAGTCCAAAGAAATGGATACCTTATGGTGGAGAAGAATCATCGGTGAGAGGGTGTGTGTACTTGGGTAATAACCACCATGATGTGGGGCACTTAGCCAGGGCAGTGGGTCCAGAGCCTTCTCTGTCTCTCTGTATCTTCAGAGACAAGGATATCCCTCCCCTCTGGGTATAGGCAGACATCTCCTGTGTGTCTTTGTCCTGTCATGGGGGAAAAGGCAGAACATTGGAAACTTTGCTTCTACACTGTCTCACGTGACTCATGCTTAGATTCTCAGGACCCCAAGGCCCATGTTAGCAGCTAATGCTACAGTGTTTCTGAGGCAGCATCAAGAATAAGCCTCAGTTTTTGTTGTTGTTGTTGTTATTTATTTATTTATTTATTTATTTTATTTTTTGGTTTTTTGAGACAGAGTTTCTCTGTTTAGTCCTGGCTGTCCTGGAACTCACTCTGTAGACCAGACTGGTCTCGAACTCAGAAATCCACCTGCCTCTCCCTCCCAAGTGCTGGGATTAAAGGCCTGCGCCACCACTGCCCGGCCTCAGTTTTTAATAATAGAAAAGTTATCAAATAGAATGTGATATAGAATCATTTTTTTCCTAAAGTAAAATCCTTAGAATAAATTAAAAATTTTAAAACATAGTATTCAAGTTCTTATCATGAATGCCCGATTCCCAGTAGATGATCGATAGGAATCTCGAAATATAGATATGTGCATAGAGAACGACTCCTTAGTCTCGTTTCTGTGCCAGTGGTAAACACGTTAACCAAAAGTAACTTTGGGGAGGGAACATTCTTGTGGACACACACTCTCACATACAACAAATGAATGTAACAAATGCTTAAAGACGGAGGTGTAGCTCAGTGATGGTACACTTGCTTTGAATGTTAGAGTCTGTGGCTTCCAGCACTCCCTCCAGAAAAAGACATGTTATGTTTAAGTAACATCTATACTAGATGTTATATATAGTATAGTGTTTGACACCAAGTACTCAATAAATGATAATATCTTTCAATGTTCCCAAACTCATGTTTCCACCATCGCATGGAAAAGGAGACGTTTATGGAATTCTTATCATTCTTCAGGTCTCGCTAAGAGCCACTGTGTGGCATCCTGAAGTGGGATTGATAATTAAGGCCGGATTTTTTCTCAAAGCCCATTTTACACAGGCAAAGCACTGCAGTTTCTCTATTTTTAGCTAACAGAGGAACTTACATTCTATTGCTCCCTGTCTTCAAATCCCTGGCAAATGGAAGCATAGCTCTTTCACTATGTGCCATAAAGTGCTTGTAATTTAATAAAATGGAATTTGAAATTTTCTTTAAAATTGGTAAGTACCCAGCAAAGGGAAATGTGAGGTGGTTCCTAGGTAGTTCACATCACCAACTTCATTTTGTTTCTGAACAGAATAAACTTGATGGACACATGCTTTAAGATTCTGAGTTAAACCATCACAGAAATACATCATGAGAGGTGTGCTGCCTGTTGATGGCTCTGGAGCCACTGCCTTAAAAGACTATGCAAGACTCATTTGAGGCAGCTACAGAATTCTGGCTCTGTTTTTTTTAATGCACTGAAGTCAGAGACTGGAAGGAAACCAGAAATCTCATTGTTAGTAAGCCAAGACTTCTTACCTTCAGTGAAGTTGCTTGGCCACACTCATGTAACGCCTTATCCCTGTGGGAACAGATGGGAGCCGAGGGAGGTGGTGAGCCCTCCTAAGTGCCAGGAGCAGAATACAGCTTGCTTTCGGCTTTTCTCTCCTCTTATCCAGACAGATCTGTTTCGCACCTACAATTCTACTACAATTGTGTGGCGCTTTCTCCAATTGTTTTTTATTCACTTTACAGCCCAGTCACGGGAGAACATGGCTTTTGTAGTCTGCACAATTTCTTCCCCCACTGCCCCAAGACTAAACCTACATGTAGATAAAGGTAACCTGAAAGAGGCCACTTCCTCGATGTACATGGTAAGGCAGAGAGAGAGAGAGAGAGAGAGACAGAGACAGAGACAGAGACAGAGACAGAGACACAGAGAGAGAGACAGAGAGAGAGAGGGAGGGAGAGAGACAGAGAGAGAGAGAGGCCGAGAGAGACAGAGAGAGAGAGAGGGAGGGAGAGAGAGAAGGAAGGAGGGATGGAGAGGGAGAGGGAAAGGGAGTCAGAGAGACAGAGAGACAAACAGACAGACAGAGACAGATAGACAGAGACAGAGAAACAAAGAGACAAAGACAGAGACACTTAGAGGCACACAGAAACACACATACACTCTCTCACACACACATACACACACACACATACACACACAGAGAGAGAGACAGACACAGAGAGACAGAGAGAGACACAAAGACACACATGCACTCTCTCTCTCTCTCTCTCTCTCTCTCACACACACACACACACACACACATACACACACACACACACACACACTTTCAATTTTTCCCATGCGGAATGACCAATGTTTAGTAGCTCAACTCTGTCCCCTAAGCTCTGTTTGCTTTGAACTTATGTGGAAAGCTGACACTCCATTTACCACCTGTGAGTCATGGTTTAACGGATGCTGCCAGTCCTTAGCTGTGCAAATTGCATTGCTTTATCTAAGCTTTCTGAACAAGAATAACTGTAAAGCAATCAGAGGTGCCTGTGGTGGTCTGAACGAGATGTCTCTCATGAGTAGCAGCCATTTAAATACTTGGTCCTTAGTTGGTGACTCTTTGAGGAGAATTAGGAGGTATGGCCTTGCTGGGGAAAGTGTATCACTGGGTTGGGTTTTGAGGATTTAAAAGCCATGTTACTATTTCTAGTAAGATATCTCTCGCTCTCACTCTCACTCTCTTTCTCTGTTTCTTGTTTGTGGTTCGATAAGGGAGCTGTCAGCTTCCAGCTCTAGCTGCCCTGTCTGTTGCTGCTGTCTGTACCATTACGGGTCGTAACCCTCTGGAATTATAAGCCCCCCATATAAATTCTTTCTTCTATAAGTTGCCTTGGTCATGTAGTTTTATCACATTTTTATACACTTAGAAAAGTAATTAATACATTGAAGAATATAATAATGGTATTAAGATTAAGAGTTGCAGTCTACTCCCCATGACTGTGGGACTCTGTGGTCTCCATATCATTGTCCCTGCTTAATAAACATGGACGCACCAAGGCTCTGTTGCCTAAAAGGCCTTGGTTTTCTAGGAAGCGTGAGTCCATGTGTATACCCTTCTTTACTGCTCACCTCGCTCTCTGGGGCCCTCCATTCTTCCCATAAGGAATGCGGAGGACCAGTGTGCAGACTGTGAAGAGATTTCTGGGGCAGACAGCATTGCTCTGTAAACCCATGGAACTGGCTCCAACATCACTGTTTATACATGACTTTATAAATATACTGTCTCCTCTCATCTGAAAAGCCTTTTGAGGATCTCATCCCACCCAGTGTGTGATGCATCTCACGTCAGACTTTTCCATTACTCTTTCTGCTGCCCTGGGGGGATGTCAAACATCTTTTCACACAAGTACTTTGAAGAGCCATTAAAAATATCGGTTTATGGATCTGCCCCTGGACTTCAAAGTGGGATTAAAGGCCTCTGTTTTTGTGTTTGGTCATTATCTTTTCTCGTGGTACAGAATTAAAAGAGGGCCTCATGTAGGCCAGGCAAGCACTCTCCTACTGAGCCTCAGCCCCAGATCTTACTCAGTTGTCTCCTCTTAAACAAAAACACATAGAACTTTATGAGAGCCAGAGATTCTAATGTAAACTAAACCGTACATCAAATCAGTTCTTCTAGTTTTGGTCCAGCCTGTTTCTGTTTTGGTGATGGACAGTTTTAATCTCCTTATGTTAGTTTAGTTTTAATATGTTTTAGTGTGATATAGTTTAATTTTAATAACTTTTTAGAGTGATACATGAATAGGCTAGTTTAGATCCCTTCTGAAGTCTCTGAAACTCTAATAGTCAGGGTGGGACATGTGTGCGTAGGTGTGATAACCTTGGGGATTGATTTCAGGGATGTCATCAATGAATCTCCTTTAAAACAATCTCCTCATTGTCCTGGCACACATCAGTTAGATTAGACTAGCTGGCAACAAGCCCTAATCTCCACTCTCTGCCTCCCCAGGGCTGGGTAACAAGCACAGTCCACCCTGTGGGACATTTTTATGTAGGTTCTGAGGATCAAACTCAGGCCCTCATGATTGCAAAGCAAGAACTTTACTGATGGAACTGCCCCCTCCAGCCCTATCCCTGAAGCTCTACTAATGTATGTCCCTGGAAAAAGGACCTTGTTTGTTAGAATGTAGGTGTCCAGTTTTCTTCCCCGTTGCTGTGATAAAATACTCAGACAGAACAACTTAAGGGAGGAAAGGTTTATTTTAGTTTATAGTTCCAGGTTACAGTCCGTCATTACTGGGAAAGCCAAAACGTGAAGCAGCTAGTCAAGTTCACAGTCGAAAGCAGAAAGGCTATCAAATCCCTCCCCAAGGAAACCCTACAGAACAGAGGCAGAAGGAGTGAGGAACACAGGCCAGAGGCCACAAGGAGAACAAAACCCCCTAAAACAACAGAGCAGAGCTCACATGAACTCAGAGATCCAGGGTCTACACAGGATTGCACCAGGTCCCATGCATACAAACCATACCTTTCAGTTTAATGCTTTTAGGGAATTCTGAATGTGTGAATGAGTGGGTCTCTTGATTCTCGTGCCTTCTGTTGGGCTCTTTCGTTTTTCTGTTGGCTTGGCTGGTCCAACTTCACTACGATGGTTTTTGTTTTATCTTGTTGTTTTATTTTGGAATGTCTTGTTGTTATCTCTTACAAGCCTGTTCTTTTCTAGCGAGAGGCAGAAAGGGAGTGGATACAAATGGTAAAGGAGATGAGAGGAACTGAGAGGAGTATTGGGAAGGGAAACCGTCTTCAGTTTACATTGTATGAGAAAGGAATATGAATGCATGCTTACAACAGCTCAGCTAGCTTTCTCTACTTTCATGCCCATCCAGAGCCCAAACCTAGGGAATGGTGTCACCCACAATAGGCAACTCCTCCCAACTCAATGAACAGAATCAAGGACAATTTCCCATAGACTTGGGGACAACTTTGTCAACGAGGCACTAGGGACTCCCCCACTGAGACTCCGTTCTAGGTGATTGTAGATTGTATCAAGTTTACAACTAAAAGTAAGCCCCATACTTTGTACCCAGAGATGTACCTGGCTTCTCAGTGATTGAGAAAGCGATCTAACCTTGAAACCTCCATGGTGCTCTCAAGCACTCAAACCATAGACCTCCATGTCTGGACCACATTCCACAGCCGGTTTCAGCATCTAGGCTCTTTATGCGTGGGCCGCCTGACTTCTGTTAAGTAAAGTGGGCCTCCCTGTGACTCAAGGCTCTCAAGTACTAAATGGTTTCTGCACCAGAGCCTAAAGATTATCTAATAGCTAGATTAAATTTACATAGGGCTTTGGGACCTGTGCGCTCCTAAGTGGATTGCTTTACCTGGGATCATTGTGAAGATTTAGTAAGCTCGATACGACTAGGAATGATTTCAGATATGGTTCTCTGCACAGAATATTTCAAACTCTCTTCCTCTGTCCCTGCCTTGCTTGCTCCTCTTTCTCTCTGGGTGTGTCTTACACACACATACAGAGAGAGAGGATGGGGGCAGGGAGAGAGAAAACTCACTGGATATTTAGCACTTGTTCAATCAATCCCCTTAATATACTTACATTAATTGTGGGGTTTTTATGACAAGCTGGTAAAATGGATAGAAATCTGACCTGTTAACCAGGTCTACTGTGTAGCATGGACGGGACTAATCCCTTTATGAATTAACGCAATTAATTCTTGCTGGAAACCTCCCGATGAAAGGAGTCCCTGCCTTCCCCCAGCGTGGGGTTTACCCATGTGCAGGAGACAAGCATGAGCAAACCAGCCATGTAACCAACAGTGTTGAGCTCTGAGGAGAAGGGAAGCAATGGCTGCTGCAGAAGACAGAGGCACAGGCTGCAGTCCTGACAGACACGGGGCACTAACCCTTTGTTTTCCAGAAAGCAGGTTCTCGTGCAGTAGGGTTTCTTCTGGATTTTTCACTACTTCACTCCTATAAATTATGAACATGCTTTTGAGGTCTTAGGTAAATATAGATTTTGCTGTGTCTTCGCTACATCTCCATTCTGCCAATCTTAGGCCACATCCAATCAAACTTACCAATTACAATACTCTTTTACTTCACCCATAAATGTTTTTAATGAAATAAAATATATAGTGTGTCTCCAAGGAGATGATTTTAAAAATGACATATTTCAGAGAAGCGTACTAAGCTGCCATTGAAAAAAGTACAAGTCCTGTGCTGTACTCATTTTGAGGATATGCTGGAAGTAAGAGGGCCATATGCAGGATGATGAGAGAGCAGGAGAGACTTCTCAGAAAACAGAGCGCTGTAAATTCAGTAGGCATGGAAAGAGAAACAGAGACAGAGACAGACAGAGAGAGACAGAGAGAGAAAGAAAGAGATAGAAACAGAGAGATACAGAGACAGAAAGACAAAAGACAGACGCACACACACACAGGGGTGGGGGAAGGCAGAGGGATAGAGACTGTGAGACAAACAGAGATACAAGCTCAAAATAGCAAAATAAGCCAAGAGCTCTGGTAGGTTTCACAACTGACTATAACCTCCATTGTGAGCCTAAGAACAAAAGATTCTGATTAAAATAAGAACTTTCTTGAATCAGCAGGTGCCCCATAGCGCAGGATCAACTCAAGTCACAATAAATACAAAGTGGCTGAACAATGCACAGCTCTGACATGAGGCAGTGCACTTGGCTTGACAGTCTCAGAAAGGAAATATCAACGTGCTCTCACATCCTGCCATTTTTAATGCTTATATTCCAGAGAGTTAAATAGCATCCCACACTTATTGTTTACTAGCAGAAGAGACGAGACGGCATCTACAGTTTTTTTCAGTGAGGTCCTTACCATGACTTCCTCCGTATTTCAAGAACGGTGTTCTTAAACTAAACAAGGGCCCAACTACATTTTCCTTCCCTCCATAAGTGTTGCCATGAGAAAGGACAAGTGCCTACAAATCATAAGGTACTGACAACTTCATGCATTTCCTATTACAACTGGTTGGGAGTTGTTCCATTGTGTTGTGTTTTATAATAAGGAAGAGGAAATATTTCCACTTGTTTCCTAGCTATTTCTTTCCATACAGAGAAGGAGAATAAGCCCCACCATGTGCCAGAGGACTAGAATTAAAATGTTTAGAGAATTTCTGCTACTGCTGATGAACACCATATGGTTGTAGAACAACAAAAAAAAAATCCTGTCTGGAACAACTACTACCATCGTTTTATTATTATTTTAACATGATGGCACCGAGAAGGCTGTCTGATGTCAAGTGCCTGCACTGTAAAGTCAACTAGAGGAGAATTTCCATTGGTAAATTTAGGCCATCCTCAAGTGAAAAGGTTCCAGTCACTTTGTTGTAGAAAACTAATGATGTCAAAGCCATGACCTTCACATGGTGAGATTAGTGGGAAACTCGGGGAAACAGTCTCAGCAGGAAGACCAGGTTTCTTTAAGGGAAACTAGGAGTTTTAATCTTATGATTTGTGTCAGGTATGCCAGGAACAAATCCATTTAGACATTCAGGGAACACTTTCAGAGGGCTGACTGTGTGCCCCAGTAAAGACATGCATGTATAGTTAGCTATAGGACAAGACAGTAAAACAAATATAATATAGGCAGCTCTCACCTGATGGTTTCAGAAAAGTACCAAAGTTCCTAGCAAGGACACCGATTGATCTTGATGGCTTACTTGCCATGTGGCACTTTAAATAAAGTACTTTCTGAAATTCCTTCAGATTTAGTATAATGTCAGAAGTTACCCGATGTCTCTGCCACATGATTAATCATTTTCTAGCTTTTGGCAATTGATGTGACTCCAAGAATCAAGACTAACATCAAAATAACTTCCTGAAGGTCATGCTGAAATTTTAGAGGCCTGATAATCCCGAGAACCAGTAGCAGGTTTATTTCTGAGATAACAGATTGTCTCTTCCTTCTCTATAGTACAGACAGCCATTTCTATCAAAATGTAAGTCAGGAAACCTTGCTGCTCTAAGGAGCCTTGACCACATGCCTGCATAAAATATTAGAGGTGCAGAGAACCTTAAAATATTATATCTATCCATTAATCTGGAAAAAATGTGATTGCTATCCAGAGATGAATATGTGCATGTGTGTGCATGCCTCAGGAATTCCATCCATTTCACCAGCTCCTGGTTTCTTATATATTATAACGTGCGTGCGTGTGTGCATGTGTGTGTGTGTGTGTGTGTGTGTGTGTGTCTGTGTATAAAATAAACAAAGGGTTGGTTTTACATTAAGTACTCTCTCGTCAACCTCATTCATACTCCATAGTACATATTCAAACATTTAGACCTCCAGTAGTTATGGGTAAAGATGTATTCTGCTTGCTTTCTTCAAATTCATCCATACCTCTTAGTTAGATTATCTGTCCACAGTAGGTCAGAACAAGTGCCACCCTGTGCCTTGTCCTTTCCTATGTGCATTTGTTGGAAGTGCTAACCTTGTTTCCCTCTTCTGACCTTGGTCTGAACTTCAAGAGTCTCTCTTGGGTTAGTTGACTGCTGGGTTTAATTTATAAGCTAAGAAAATCTGTGCTATGAATGATCAGAGTTTTGTTGGCTCCTTTCTCTAAAAGTTTCCAAAAAGAAGTGACCGCTAGTGTTTACAGGTCTCATAATAATATAGCCAAAAGCAAAGATAGTTTTTCCTATTTTCCACTAGCCAGCTCATGCTGAAAGAAATTCTTTCTCTAGTAGAATGAAATTACTAGAATTTGTATCTACTTAGTTCACACTGTAAACAACCTCTTTGGTCAGCTGTGGTGGTCCATGACTTTAATCCCAGCACTTGGGAGACATATGCAGGCAGATCTCTGTAAGTTTGGGGTCAGCCTGGTCTACATGATGAGTATCAGGACAGCCAAAACACTGTCAGACAAAACCAAAAAAATAAAATAAAGACCTTTTTTTCTTAGGTATTCTGTTTCTCCAAGTAGCTCATGTTTAATTAACTCTAAACTAAAACAGTTCAGTGGGGCTTTTTAGATGTGTTTCCATCTCTCTGGTCCCTCCATTATCCTCAGAGAGCAACCCCCACATATAACCGAGTTTCCTCATGTAAAAGTGTGAAGTTGGAACCTCAGAAAAGTCACTTCTTGTTGGGAAAGTGTTGTGTTCTGGTGAAAACTGGCTGTTTACATATTTGACTTCTCTTCTGATCCAGGTGGACACTCATTTCTAAAATCAGGTTATTATTATGTGCTTGTATACGTGTGTACCTGTGTGTGTTGGGGGGGGGTGTACACATAAAGGTCAGAGAACAATCTGGGGAGTCAGTGCCCTCCTCCATCTCAGTTTCCTCTTATAGAAACACCAATGTCTTTGATGTTTAGATATTTTTGTGAGTCTGTTTGTTTGTTTGTTTGTTACCTTAATTCTTCTTTATGTCGGAAATAAGGATGTTCCAAACACTAGCCCTCATTCATTATTTAAATGTATCCATAGATAACAAAGCCTCCTCATAATGCATCAGTAGCATCCTAGGTAGGAGGAGCAGAGCCTAGGGTTGCAGATGTTCGCCACCAAGTTCTTTTGACCTCTGCCTCAGCCCATCGTTATCTTTGATGTATGTCTATCCATGGACATGTGAAGTTTTAACAGAAGAGGAAATTTCGGTTACAAGGAGCTGGGACACTTGTCTTCAGTAATCACTCTTAACAGGGGATATAGATTTTGGACAAAAACACTCTTACTCCAGGGCCCACATTTGGACCCCAGCATCCCAACTCAGTGACTCATCAATGACTTGAATTCCCTGGATCTGGCTTCTCCATCTATCAAACCAAAACACAATAATAAAACCTCTCTCCTAAGACGGTTGAGGTAAACGAGTTATATTTTGCCTTATAATTCTATTCAGCAGAGACAACTATAAAAAAACAATAGTGGTGATGGAGAAAATAAAAATGATGGTGATTTATAAAATGGCTAAGCCAGAAAGTGATCAGGAGAAGATATATGGAGAAGAATGTTTCACCAGTCCCAACGGTAATATTTCAATACAATCGTGGTCAAGGTTCTGTGCCACCAAACAATGAAGCTCTTTGAAGGGCTATAAGCAAGCCAAAGCTAGAGTCTTCGTTGCGCAATGCTGAAGGTGCAGACAGTCACCATGTCACCATCTGGTCTTCAGTTTCCATTCTACTGGTGTGTGGCAGACAGATAGGCAAAGTACATGGCCTCCGTCTTGACAAGGTAGCTTCAGGAGGTAATTAAAACTGTAATACACCTATGTGAACGCATTCTTTATATTCTGTATAAAGGACAACTTTTAGTGGAGGAAGTGAAGTTTAGTCCAACAGAAATTCTTCTACAGTGTAGGGGAACTCTAGGGGTCTGTGGTAGGCACCACAAGAACAGGAATTTGGAACTGATGGACTTGAGATTTTTCCCTGTAACAGGGAATGTGTGAGAAAAATCATGACAGTTCTCATGAAAAAGAGATTGTCATTGTCTCCTCCTCCTCTCCTCCCTTAAAGCAGTTTAACAGCCAGAGCCATCCTTTGTGGCCAATTATGATGTCAAGGCAAACTAGTTGCACAGGGATTTCAATGAAGCACCATTACTGTACACTCTGGAAGAGTAAATACAAGAGGAGCCAGATATCTCTCCTGGCCAAGATGGCCTCAGATATGGTGATAGCAGTGTAATTTTCCTGATATCACGGAGACTAGGTAACACTCATTTCTTGGGCTCTCTGAGAGTTGATGCTGCACCCAGAGGACCAACATTTGGCTAGTCGTGTTTAAAATTGTTACAGGAAACTGTGATACACTTGAAGATGGAAACTAGCAATTGCATGAGATATTTAAATAAATTACAAGGTTATCATTTTGATGTTCATGGTCTTGACTTCTATGAGATGCTAGCTGGGTGAATATTTTACGAAAAAAATTCAAGTAAACATGCCAAGGGTTGATCACTGATTTTGTGTTTTGGTTGTTTTTGGTTTTTTTGTTTTTTGCTTTTTGCTTTACCGAGAGAGAGAGAGAAAGAGAGAGAGAGAGAGAGAGAGAGAGAGAGAGAGAGAGAGAGAGAGAATTTATTTAATCCATAACTCAAAAACATCGTAATAGAACATGTCAAATGTTTGTATTTAAGGTTATAAAAATTGTGCATAACAGCAAAAAAATCGAATACCTGGACTTGGAAAATTAATTATTTCCTCAATATCCCTTACTGAGGAGTTTTTAAAATCACATTTGCCATGAGTAGTGGAACACTCCTTTCATCACACTTAGGAGGCAGAAGCAAGTGGATCTCTTTGAGTTTAAGGCTAGCCTGGTCTTTATAGTGAGCTTCAGACCAGCCCCAGCTGCATAATGAGGCCCTCTCTCTAAAAAGCCTATGGCATTGCTGGTAAGTAAGTCAGGTCATATGAGATGTGAAGGACCACAACCTCCGAAGTCCAGCGTCGATGTGAGGTTCCTTCCTGATGACCCATCTCCCTTCTCTACTTTCATTTTATGAGGTAGGGACCCACTGTGTAGTCATTGCCACCGTTCACCTCTCTTCTATCAGCACTTTTCTGCCTGTTGTCTTCTACCTGGGGATTTCAGCTGATGGCATTGGCTTTAAGTTAGACTCTGTGAGGAAGCCATTAATGTTCTCCGAACACTGTCACTAAAGGAATGCCATCAGGAGTGACATGTCACACTGCAATGTCTGCAGCTACCCTTGAGCTCCATCCACTGTAGTTCTTTCATTGCTGTGTGTCCCCTTACTGCTGTTGACCCTGGGTTCCTTAAAACCTACATTGTTTGTCCCTGGCTGTGAGTGACAGTTGTGGTTCTTTTTTTTTTTTCTGATTACCATCTCTGAGCTTTGGGAAAATGAGAAAACCTTTCACAACTATCCTATTTGGAAGTGTTGTCACACAAAGCATTCACCTTTCAGAGTAGCTTCCAGGTGATTCTCTGCACTGGATTCTCCAAGATGGACACTCTCCTTTTCAGGGATTCATTTGTTATGAATATGTGATTTACAGGAAGGCACTAAAAAAAAAAAAAAGAAAGAAATCTGATATTTAGCTGCAAAAGAAATCAAGGTTCAAAAAAAACAGAATTAGGCTTTCATTTAAAAACTGGGTTGAATTGAGAGCTGTAGATGGGAATGTTCTGAAATATTAGATCCGTGAAGTGTGAATTGTAGGAAGGTCATTGGCGTGATCACCAAGTTGAGCCCTCAAGGAGCAAATGAAGAGATGAATTGGTTGGTGTGACCCAGCACTTTACAAAACAGGTTCATCTGTCCACAGTACACAGTTTTAAGAATAATTCAAATAGATACGTAGGATCCCTCAATTCCCCCCTTAACGGTCTTCCGTGTCTTCAATGTGTACTATTTTGGTAATTATTATGAACCAAGTGCTTTACACACATGCCACATGTCACTAATAATTTTGAGATTAAAATGGCTTTACTGTGGAAAGGCTAGCCTTCTATCCCTAGGCCCAATCAGGCCTGCTGTTTGACAGATGATGTAGATAGTCTCTCTGCAATCACACAGAGTAAATATCATCAACTCTCAAAAGGCATGGTTCAGAAAAATGCAAATCAAAGCTGACTCCAGACACATTCTTACCCCCAATAGCTCTCTGTGTTCAGTTCTGCTCTCTGTGTGTCAGTCGTGTGACAAGCTGACAAGGAATTCACTTCCTCTTGTCTTTGCTTTCTTATGTGTACAACTAACTGTAAATGGATCGGATAGCTTCTAGGGTTCTTGTTAGCCCTCTGGAAGTTTGACTGTCCACTGATTTTTATATATGCACAGCAGATGGTGCTATAGAGCAAGGACCAACTAGCTTAGCACCTTCCTTACAGGCTCTGATGACTACATAAAGAACAGTTCTATTCTTTGCCCTTCCCATTGTGAGCTTGTGGTTATATTTACCAGGTGACTTGAATTAAAAAATCTTCTATTATTCTTTAAAAAAAAAAGAACAGTTCTTTTTATTTATGTTACCGTTACATAGTCACGAGAAAATTCTTGCATGATAATTGGAACTGTAAAAGCTATTATCACATTCATTAAGATATGTAATTAAACACCATCAATATCCCTAAAATAGAACATCTAAATCATTTCATGATATTGTTACTCTTTTAAATCTGGGGGGGAGGGGGAATCAGAAGTGTAAAATCCTCGTTTTAAAATACAAACAGGATGTGTAGAAATGGCTGAGCAGTTAAGGGCATAGTACTGTTCTTGCAGAGGACCCAAGTTCAGTCTCAGAACCTCTGATGTTTGGTCCACAATCCACCTGTAGCTCTAATGTCAGGGATATCTGGTGTCTCTGACCTCCACGACATCTGCACTCATGTGCATATATGCTCACACACACATACATGCCACCCCCACATGCCCATACACAAAATGAAATAAATATATAAAAACATATATGTAAACATATACAAAAATACAGCATTTGGACCTTTCCTATTGGCTGCTGTCTGGGTAGAGATTCACATGGTATCTCTTAGTTCAAATAATTTGCACAGTTAAGAATATACTATGCAGCATTTGTATAGTATATGTCAGGCCTGTACTATGCGTAAATATTTACCTCAATATATAATTTAAAATGCATGGCAAGACACAAAAATATCATTAATGTACTCATATTTATTAAGCATCTACCGAGAAACCATTGTAACTCTATATAAACAAATAGTTAATCCTGCACTCCTGCAGCCTGTGTCCCAAGAGAGCAATGATTCAATTTAAAAAAAAAAAAAAGAATCTTCATATACAAAGTGTGTCAGAAAATAAACATAAAGGAGAAAAGAATATGGAGATATGTAAACTGCTGTGGAAAGAACTTATATATGTAGATATTCTATGATAGTATTTTTTGATGAAAAAATATCGATTATGGAAAAAACATGAGCCAGAGCCTATGTGTTAGGTTGTGTGGTAACAGAAAACTTCCATAAAATATCAGATGGAGAGCTAAAAAATATTGAAATGCTAATACTAGATTTTGAGAACCCAGGTGGATATTCCAGATGGGTGAGACTGTGTAAGGAAAAACTGGATTTGAAAATATATTTTAAAAGTTTTCCCATTTTTCTTGCTTGATATGTATCAAGTTCTCCCTGAACAGCAGAGAAAAACACAATCCCTCATAGACTGTATCAGATGTCAGTGTTGGATACTGGCAGGACAGTGCATGGCACACCGTTGTGATAACCTTGCTCTACAATCCATGCCTGACTGTTTTCCCACCCCACAGCTCCTTCCCTATAGAATTCTGTTCCTCTAGTCTATGTCTACTACCTAGAGACTTCTGTTTAAATACCACAACCATTCATATTGTATAAACTCACTTCCTATTTTTCAGTTGATTTCTACTGAATGTTACCAAGGAAATTTACATACTCAGACATTCACACACACACACACACACACAAACACACACTATATTCACATTGTACCTACATGATCACTTGGATTTTTTGATGACAGGAAAGTAGCTGTCTGGGTACCCACCTGTTGATCAATCCATAAATATAGGATCTACCTCCAAATTTAAGTCATTATATGTTCACTATGTAATGTTTTCAACCAGTGACTAAGCATATCAGAAGTACAAAGACAAACTCATCTAGTAAATTGAAGGACCATCTTTAGAAGACTGTGGCATGCAGACCTTTTATCAGAACTCCCAACATGCCTTGCATCCTGAGGTATTTCCTTTCACCTTCTTCTCCTACAGTTGATGCATATATTTCGTATGTCCTTGTGTCAGAACTCCCAGCATGCCTTGCACCCTACAGCCTTCCCTTGCACTTTCTTCTCCTACAGTTGATGCATATATTCCGTATGCCCTTGCTGCCTTCTTGTGGTCTTATCATTAGTCTCTTTAATATCTAATCTCATCTTTGGCATCTGCCTCATAGCAGACTTGAATTAACATATCACATGAATATAGATCTGCCTTTAATATGAAAACAATCAACCTTCTGTTTTCCCTCTTCCTTGTCATCAGTCTTTGATCAATGCTGAATCAGCCCATGACAGCAGGGTGAAGATAACACAACTTTCTTACTTATGACAGTGTAATTAATTCTTGTATTTTTAGGATGAGCCATTTAACCAGCATGCCCCGTGGTGGCATTAAGTGGCACTCTCTTGAGTATCACACTCATATCTTATTACTCTGTAGGCACCTCGGTTCCATTCATCAAATATTACCAGTTCTCCCTCAGAACACGCAGTAGAATTATACCCCCAGTGCACTTAAAATGATTGCAGCCACAGAATTTGGCTAGTGGATTACTCTATTGGGCCAGTAAAATATGACTCAAAGCATCTTTCCTTTACTGAGAAGAATCATGAGTAGCCAGCGCGCAGACAGGCTCTCTTCTCCCTGCTGTGAGACCTGGGAAAACTCATTCTGATGAAACCTATCTGCCTGTGCTCTACCATGACCCAGTAACCATTACTCCTCCTCGTCAGCATCACTGGTCACAGCATGTGACCATTCTGAATCCCTGGGATTTGGGGACTTATTTAACAAGCACTAGATAGTTTCCCACTAACAACCGCAATCAATATTCTGTTCCCAATGCCCATAAATCAATACCTCAGAATAAATACCAAAAGTTTGGTGAAGTCATAAAGTTTCATCCAAGTTTGGGTGCCTATCACTTCAATATAAATAGTGAGGGTGGTTTTTTTTCTTATTCATTCAAAGACTGTGTGTTTTCCAAAGCCAAGCCTCAAATATATGTTCACTTTCCTTGAGTAAACATAATTAAAATGTAATTAAAGTAGAAATGTTGTAATGGATTTAACGTAGCACTTGACTACTGAGCTGTACTGTACACATATACACACAAACACACAGAGATAAACACAGACATACACGCCACAACGTGAATTCTTAGGTACATACAATGCCCTTGCTTTAACATAGTCAAGACACTCTAGAATTACTTTGAAATGTGGAATTCACATACAAATGCCAAATCCCATATTTACATTTTAACTTTGGAACTTTAAATACCAGACTTGTAAAAGATCATTAGAGAAATAAAGTAAACGGAAAACACAAAGAAAAGCAGCAAACTTTTACTAGAAGTATGACATCTAAATACTTATTCTACCAGGTGGACTTAAAAAACAAAGTTTATCTGAAGAAATGAAATCAGTAGACTTAGCCAAAACAAAAAGCAATGGAACATATGATGTATGAGAACAAATTCTGATGAGCCTAAGACAAAAGATGACAGAAGAATGAGCTATCTCCACAGTAGTGTGAGGGAGGGCAACACTATGGTGCAACCCCAGTCATGCATCACAGTCATTAGGTGTTCTTTGGAAAATGTTCTGAGAACTCCCTGCTGTTTTGTCAGGGTGTACGAATGATCTCCCATCTTTCAAAGAAAATAAAGTGGTTTCCCTCCCTCCTTCCCTCCCTCCCTCCCCTCTTAGGTTAATATATTAAGGTAGTAAATGCTTAAAGGATGACAAGCCAACACTTGAGAGTTTTGTCCTTATCTTTTGCTTTTGTCTGGAGCAGGTGGCATGCCAGGCTATCCTATAAGCAAAAATCATTTTTTTAAAAAGCAGACAATAACAAGAAGTGACATTTCTAAGACTCTTGGAAGCTATGTACACTTCCCTTGGGTACTTATAAAGTGCACAGAATCTTCTGGTATCAATAATAAGGCTTCTTTCCCTTTCAATAACTAAACCTACTCTAACTGCATGAATCTTGGTTTCTTTTCCATAAAATGAAAATAATATCTACCCTGCATGTACCATACAGCTATACTCTGAATACAAAACAGCATCTATGAATAACAGGATTTATATGTTGTAAAACTCATACAAGCCTAAAAAGTTGTTGTGTAGATATTCTTATAATATTAATACATTTTACATGATAGTATTTTCCATGGAGCTCATAAAAAAGAAAGTTGGAAATATTAGCTTTTTGGACTCCACAGAAGGTAAAGACATAGGTGAAGATATAATCTACCAGAACTACACAGGACCATCTTCTCACAAAGTTGTGCAGGAAAACTATTGTACTTTATAGTGTTGCCTAAATCTATCTCTCTCTTCTTCTAGAACATAGATTAGACCTATTTTATGAAACATGTGTCTCTAGTACTAAACTAAAAGTGAATAAAGAATAAATAAATGGAAATAGTAGATGAAAGGAGGGAGAAAGGGAAGGAGGGATGGATGGGCAGATGGATGGACAGATGGATGGATGGATAGATGGATGGATGGATGGATGGATGGATGGATGGATGGATGGGCAGATGGATGGACAGATGGATGGATGGATATGGAGATAGAGGGATGCATGGATGGATGGGTG
>NW_021604590.1:2820849-2846143 GCF_004785775.1 Grammomys surdaster | reverse complement strand
AGAGGGATGCATGGATGGATGGGTGAATGGATGGATGGAGATGGAGGAATGGATGGATGGGTGGATGGATGGATGGATGGATGGATGGATGGATGGATGGATGGAGGTAGAGGGAGGGAGGCAGGGAGGGAGGGAGGGAGGGAGGGAGAGAGGGATGAACAGGTGAACAGACAGATGAGCAAGATCCCTTTATCATAGTTTATATTGTCTGTCAACAGGATCTAGAAAAACTTTGGAGATAAATCTCTAAACACATCTGAGAGAGTTTTCATTTTGCTTCAGTTGAGGTCGGAAGACCCATTATAAATGTGAACAGAATATTCTCCCCATGGACTGGGTTCCTGAACTGAATAAGAAGGTGAAAACAAGGTTGCTGCAAGCATCCATCCATCTCTCTGCCTCCCAAATCTCAGTTCTGTGTGGTTCACTGCCTTGTGCTTTCTGCACCATGGCTTCTGCACCACATCTGTGACCCAAACCCAAATGTCCCTTCCTTAAGTTGTTTCTGTCAGGTATTTTGATCATATCAGTGAGAAAAATAAACAGTACATCCCTCATGGACAGTTGTGACTACAGTCTAGAAAATTGTTAAAACCACAGTCCTTGATATGACTGTCAACAGAGAACTATATTCAGGATGAATACTCAATGGGGTAGCCCAGAAGGCATTCCACATGTAAGGAGTCTTCCTGAATGAAGTTCTAAAGATGTAAACATTTAAGAGCAAAGGATATACTCACAGAGGACAAGGGTAGATGCCCCATCTCCCAGAAAAAGGGCTTATCAGCACAGCAGAAATAGAATATCCTAGGGAGATGGAGACATGATCCTGACTTAATGAATTAATGCCTGCTGGGAATCCAGATTTGCAACATAGTTTTAAGAATGAGGATGCAGTAGAAAGCTGGACTGACAGGGAAGCTCAGAAGAACAGAGGTTTCAGGTATGCTAACCAGTAGCAGGAACTCGGCTGAATGGAAACAGGAGGAAGGATGCCATCTGTCCCCAGTTATGATTGACTCTTACGATAAAAATATTGTTCATTAGAATAGCAGAAGATGCCATCTCTGTCTGCATCCTCTTCTTACTGATAATGATCAGCCTTCCAGTATCTGCTGACACTTGTACACAAAATTGTTTTCATGTCGTCTGCTGGGTGGCTCAGGACTGACCAGTAGAAGCAACAAGTCAATCATGACTAGTTCTTACCTTCTTCTGTTCCATATATATTCTAAAATTTATACAACTGTCAAAGAAATGGGGAAAGAATTTTCAAATATGTCTAAAGTCGGGCTTCGTGAGTGGGCCTGGTTTGTCAGACAGACCCATCAGGATAGATCCCACTTCTGACCAAAAAAAAAAAAAAAAGATCTTGCAAACTTTGTGGTCTGTGCTTCATCATGCTGTGAGAAACTCCAAGTCATTCAGAGTCAATATGGTATAAGAAAAGTATAAAAGGCAAAATTTGAATTTCATCATTTTGAAATGTCAAGAATGGGTTCTGATGGCTTAGACTGGAGTTTTGATTCTTCATCGTAGATCTGAGTGATTATATTTCTCCCAGAATCAGTGAATTTCTTGAAAGTGGCCAAATAAAGAGCTTTTACAATCTCTGCGGCTGATGTAGTTCACACTTGTACATTTTATTAGTTTCTTGAATCTATTCAGATGTACGTCAGACACTGACAAGAGCAATCTTCTGACTTAAGTAAAGGACTGCTTTATTTTTGTTCAGTCCATGCTAGGGATTGAACCCAGGACCCTGTGTATGCTAAAAGCAAATTCTATCATTAAGCTATATCCCCAGCCCTTGGTTTTGTTGTTGTTTGGTTTTGATTATTTGGGGTTGCTTTGGTTTCTGCTTTGAACCAAGTATTCTCTGTGTGACTCAGGCTAGCCTTGAACTTGCCAGCCTAAACTACTTATATTCCTCCCAGGTTCAGGAAGTATAAGCATATGCTACTGCACTGAGCTAAATGGAAGCCTTTGTGCCTTACAAACTTCAGTGATGTCCTAGAAGAACCATTTCATAGTCCTGAAGCAGATGTATACACGTGTCGGTATGGGTATGCACACCTAGCCAAGGGTTTCTCCTCAGGCATTGTATATTGTGGTGGTTTAAATATGCTTGGTCCAGGGAGTGGCACTATTAGGAGGTATGGCTTTGTTTGAGGAAAGTGTCATAGTGGATGTGGGCTCTAAGACCCTCATCCTAGCTGCCCAGAAGCCAGTCTTCTCCTAGAGGCCTTCAGGTGAAAATGTAAAACTCTCAGCTCTTCCTGCCTGGACACTGCCAAACTTCTGCTTTAATGATAATGGACCGAACCTCTGAACCTGTAAGCCAGCTTCAATTAAATGTTGTCCTTATAAGAGTTACTTTGGTCATGGTGTCTATTCACAGCAGTAAAACCCTAAGACGTATATCTTTAGGCAACTGGAAGAAACGACCAGTCACTGGCACCTGAGTCACTTGGGAACTTAGTTTCTTACTTTCTCTCAGTACATCAGTCATCTGCATTCTGCTTCATAACTAAATGCTCTTCCTTTCATACATGGGTGGGAATGTGTTTGTGTCCACTGTCACTCCCCTTGGGTGCTCTGCATAAAACTTAGTCTTGAAAGCACGGCAGCAGGCAGCACACTTTGTGCTTGTAACTCAAGTGTCCAGTAACAATTATGTGATTCCTTTACAGATTCGAATGCTTTAACAACTGACAACCGTTTTACTCCATTCTTGAGGGGGACTTAAAGCGTTGAGATAAAATGCAATTTAGACAAAATGTCTTCATTTGAGATCAGGTACCTGGAAGCAAAAACATAAAGGCTATTAGCATAAGGTTACAGAGCTTACACTGCAGCCTGCTCCTGCCTTGTTAGTGCTGTGGTCTTTTCTGTCGTGGAGCTTGAGCTGAAGCCTTGAGCTTCTGAACCATGTACCCAAAGCGTCTGCTTGCGTGTTCCACAGATATACATAACTGTAATTCTCTCAGAACATTAAAAATGATTTCTTTGTCCAGTGGTCCAGCACTTACAAGGCATCGCTATGATCCTGGGTTTGATCCCCAGAGCCATAGACAACAGTAAAATTGTTTCGAATGAAAACATTTTGCAAGGACGTTCTTCCATTCACCATGAGGTAGGACAATCCATGACGTCTCACCTTTGATTCCCTGATTAGTTCAGATGTAAAATAATGTGATTACTTGCTTATTTTCTTTCCAAGGGCAACTTATTGAGAACCTTCAGCACACTATACTAAGAAGGCATTTCAGGAGATAGAGCAGGATAGTACCTCAGTACATAGAACTGCCTGTTTTTACCTTCAATCTCAGCATGTTCCCAGGCTTATATTCAAGTATCATATGATTATTTACCAGGGTTTATGATTTCTGATGAGTCTCTGAGCCACAGACCTGTTTCAGATTTTTATTTCTGTATCACAAAAGGTCAACTGTCGTGTACTGAATGCTATGTGAGATGGTATTGTTTTTAACCTAGGAAGGAAAGGCCTGTTACTTCGGATGGTTCTGGCCAAATTTGGCAACACTGCTATTGAGATTTGTCCAATATATCATGTGCAATCTTTATCCCTGCCCATATCTGAACAATTTTAAGATGTTATTAGTATTTACAAAAACAAAACTATGGTGTCTGTGTCACAATTTGAAAATAATCAGCTTTTGAGCAAATTATGTTTGGTTGGCTCTTCTCTCTGTACATCAGGTAGACAGACACTAGGTGGCGGCATGCAAGCTGCAAAAGCTTCTTTTTCTTCTAGAATCTTCTGATTCTGGGGCTGTAATGTAAATTCAGCTCCTGTGAGGGCACTACTATTCTTAGTTACTGTTTAACGTGGTGGTGCTTGTTTTAAAGCTTAAAAACGTCAGAAGGAATACACTAGACTAGTCTTTCAAAGACAGCCAAAAGGCGGTAAAGTGTTCTATGTGACATAAGCCATCACAGACAGTCGTAATTAACAAGTTTATCGTGCTATTAAATGGGAGAAGTACGATAAAGATGATAGTTTTGATGCCAAAAATGTATTTTTATAATATGACCTGCTACAATCAGATCTCTACTTCCCAGAAGTTCAGATACAGGTAAGTGTGCATATTAGAAGCCATAGATGAAGTAGAGTCTTAGGGTACCAAGTGGTTACCAGTTCTGCTGTCTTGGACACATATGAAACCATTTTGCTGTTGTTATTCTTGCTGCTAGAGATCAAACCCGCATCTTGAACATGATAGGCAAGTGATGAACCACTGAGCTAACAAACTCTTTAAACGGATGGAGGCCATTACAAAGGGGTCTCTGCAGTGCTTTTTAAGAGAAACCCAAGAGAGCTGAGGAACAGCAGACCTGTCAGGTCAGAATGTGATACACATGGCTACCTCCGGATAGTGTCGACATTGAAACGGAATTGTCTCTTAGAGCAAACACCTGATGCTGACTAAGGGGATAAACATAGGTTCTTGTATGAAGGTACATTTACTCACACCTGTAAATGTATGTTTGCTTTCTGTGGTTATATGTTGTTTTCTTGGAAGGGAGAGAAGGCAGCCACAGGCATTAGTTCCCAAATCTGATCAACAGAACTCAACAATGCTTAGAGAGTGTATGTGGGAGGCAGAATTCTCTGAGGGTAAGCCTGGGATTTTGTATTTACTGCAAGAGTACCTGTTGATGTCCAATGGCTACTTGCATTGGAGTGCTTGCTGTACAGTATGGTGTGGGAATGCTTCTTGTTCTTTTAAAGTTGAAAGTGAGCCCATCATTTTTATTAGAGGCCACGGATACACTTCAGAAGGAGATGATTTACTCTTGAATGATGGCCACTATGAATATCCCCAAACTAGCATTAGGTGAAGTCATTGTCCCCTCCAGAAATAAAAATCAGTGCTTTCATGAACGTTGTGTGTCAGAGTGAACCTTGAGTGACCCGCCAAAGGCCCATGTACTGAAAGCTTGGACTCAGGTGTGGTTCTGTTGAGAGGATGTGGAAACTAAGAAATAGGACAGACTGGGAAGTCTTAAGTCATTGGATTGTGTCCTCAGTGGAGACGGTGGAATGCCAGACTCTCTCTTTTGATTCCTGACTATCAGGTGAACACTTGTGTTCCACTGTATACCGGCACCATCAGTGTTGCCTCTTCATAACCAAGACAATGATACTATCAGTTATAGAGAGCAATCTCCCAAACTATAAGTAGCCTGTTATTGTAGTGATAGAAAATTAAGTGATACAAGCTTACCATATATATATATATATATGATTCTTAATTTCTAAGGATTTTTCTTTGTCAGAGAAATGAGCACTTCTTGTTTCTTATCCTTCTCCATATTTCTTCTGCTTTGACTAACAGGCCCACTAAATGTCTTATATACTAACCTTTTGTTTTCTAGTTTTAATATCGCAATTTAGTGGAAGGACTGTTCTATGTTGCCAATTTATAGTTAGAACTAGCTTTGTTTTTTTAAGTATACAGTGATGATATTTACCTGCCTGATTATCTATTGCTAGGAGCATTCATATATTTCATCCAATTTCCCAACTTGGTTTTTATTTGCTAACACTTGAGAAAATCATAAATTGGGAAGCAGCTCAACACCAGGCATCTAATTAGCACTCTTTCTACCTCCTTTTTCTCTCCTCTTTCAATTTTGTGCTGTTTGGTCAGTTCTATTTCTCCATCATCCTTGAAGGGAAAAACAAAGCATTTGTGTGAATATTATAAAACAGACCAGTGGTTCCTGAATATTATACAACAGTGGTTCCTGGAAGCTGGGAATGCTAACATGTCATGGAAGAAAAGTGTCTGCCTTTCAAAGACAAGACTCAGAGATGAAGGAGAAAGTAGGATATGGGTACATTTATATCCATCATCATTTTGAAATCTTTTTTTCAAAAATTTTTATTGAAAATAGATTTTTCTCTCATACAATACCTATCAGCCACTCTCTCCATTCTTCCTCTCTCTTCTCCTAGACCCCTCCTGCCTCCCCTCTCCTCCGCATTCATTCTCTCTTCATTTCCTCTTCGGAAAAGAGCATGTTTCCAAAAGACAACAGCCAAACAGGATAAAATACAGCCTCCCTTTGGGTACCTAGGCTTTACTAAACACAGTGTCTAGGTTGCTGGAGAAGTTTTAATATAAACACGTGCTAGTGCTCATCAAAATCCAGAGAGAGATTTGCTCAGAAACCATGGAATCAGTTACCGAGCTGACTCATATGTTTCTGCCTTGACTAATTCCTCTTTTAATGTCAGACATTTGATGATTAATTTCAGGTTTGCTGTCTTCTAGTCCAGCTGCATAAAGTCCAGGCAGGCTGTCTATGCAAATGTTCTTCACTAATTAGATTCAATTGTATTCCCTGCACCAATTATAGAAATTACATTTACAATAAATATTTCCAGTAGAAATTAAGTATGTATAAATATTGCTACAATAATAAAATTCATGTGCTAAGTTTCACCCTTCCCTCTTCTTCCAGAGTCAAGAGGAAAAGTGAAGGCTAGATTTGGGGTGGGGAGAGAGATAAACATAGTCATAGGAGAATAAAGTATTATATTTTGTCTCAAATGACCCAAATAATATAAATGAATCTCTTTAAGAGGAGAGAAATTGCCAAATGTTCTACCATTCATTCTCAATCATATGTAGTGTTGAAATTCTCTAGATATATAGCTAATAGGAAATTTGAGAAAACACCAAAAATTTGAGGAAATTTTTGGTATTTCAATACATAAATCATTTAGAAATATTGTTTGTCTACATTGCTGCAAAGCCATAATTCATATTTGTTTTCTATCACACATTAAGTGTGTCACAACCTACCACATCATGACTGTGATGTCTAACTCCTTGGGGCAGAAGCCCAGGCAAGTGTATCGGTGTAGCATAGGACCACAATCAAGGTGTCCACTCACCAGGGCTCTTCTGTGTGACTTTATATCCTGAATTTACTTTCTAGCTTTCCCTCAGGAGCTCCCCCTATTCATCGTCAGGTGACTCCATCTTTTAAGCCATCACCCCCAACCTGTACTTCTCCTTTTCTCTTCAAACTTCTAGAGTACATCCTCTTCTCCCAGAGATGTTAGTTAACATCACCTGACTGGGGACGTCAAATACTCAGTTCCTTCAGAGCTGTGCCTGCATTGGTGTTTGAGTCAATAATCAATTGCTGGGAGCCTGGAACTATCTTCAAGTCTTCCACAACATCCCATTCTGTAACACCTCCCCCCATGGCGCTCTTGACCAGAGACAAATAGGAGGATGCAGAATTTGATCCTTGCTCAAAACTTTACAAGAGCATTGGCAAATATCACACACTATAGAACTTGAAGGGATTTAGAAAATTCTAAAGCATTTTGCTAAACCACAGACTTGAAGTTGATTGTGATTTATGGGAATGGAAAGGAACAGTATTACTACCATTAGCCAAGATATTCAGCACATTCGGGTTTTTGCAAACCTTCCAAATGACTATCATTGTACTTTATAAAACTCACCAGCCCAAAACTATGCAATCTAGAATTATGGAAGGAATGGAAAATCTAAAAGAGTATAGTACATCAGTCATAGAGATGCTTAATTCTTCTACTGCTCTTCTTGAAAGAAACATGTCCTAGGGAGAAACGCAGATCTCTTCAAGACATTTCTGTTACCCAATGTGAGAAAAGAAGCTTTTTTCCATAAAAGTGTTTCTGCCATTGTACATTTGCACATGAGGCCATAGTTGATTCAAATTAGGATTTCCAGTATATACCTGTATTACTGATTTCTTTATATCTTATCTGCTCCTCACCATGTTAAGTGGTTTTGTTGGTGGTAATATTTCTGCTTTATGTATGCTAGGCAAGTGCTCCAACAAGGAGCTGTGTTCCTTGCCCTTCAAGATTATTTTTAAATCCCCAGCAGAGACAAAGAGCAATTGGTCCTTTGTAGGAAGTGGAGACGTTTTTCTTCTAAGTACCCTTCAACAGTAGATCCGCTGCCCTGTCCTTTGCTCACAGTGGGATGTTGAGAAAGGAAAGCTGCAACATGGTGTGAATGAGTAAAGGTCAGCTGTCCACCCTTGTTCTTTAGTTCTGTTTCATCATGAAAGCTAGGGTAACCTGAAGACCATTTTTGGAGCTGAATATCAATATTTGAGGTACTTCAGAGTTAGAAATGGTTCAATTGCAGAAAAAAAAACTTCACTCAGAATGTGTAGAACATTCTGTAAGAATATCATCTTCTGCTGTGAGATTCTGCTCAGTCTTATAACCTTACCTCTGTAACTGTAGACAGAAGAGGCACCCGTGTCCTGCCCATGTCATGCATCTCTACAAGGTGTTCTTAGAGCTGGCACGAGGCAGGAATTCTATGCGTCAGATGTTAACTCCAAATTACCAGTAATGCATCCTTGTCATGTTAAGGGAGAAAGAAAAGCTCTTCTACTTGAAGTCACCTAACCCAGAGAACCCAGTCTTGAATTCTGTACTACTTCTTGTTCCCTGTCTTTTGTCCTCTGTTAGAAGAGTCTTAATATGTCCCTGGCTGAGGGCTGCCTTATGAATCTATCCTGCCTATCTTCTATCTGTTTCTGTTTATGTGAGTCTCTCTGTACGAATATGTGTGTATATGTATGTGTGTGTATATGCATGTGTGTGTATATGTATGTGTGCATGTGTGTGTATGTGTGCGTGTGTGTGTGTGTTGCTGTCTCTTTGTTTCTATGTATGCCTGCCTGCTGTATGAGCTGTGTGTGTCTTCGGTCCTCCCTAACAAAGGACCTCACTCTGTCTTTATTGAACAACACAGAAAGCATCACATGAGGAAGGACCGGGAAATTTAACAGAAATCTTTAACAGTTTTACAAAGGATTAAGTCATTGGCTGCAACTGATTCCAGCTGATCCAGACCAAAAAAATCATTGTTTTTCAACCAATATTTGTAATTGGCTGCTTTCACCATTCATAGTAGATTTTAGGAAGTTTCTTTCAACTTCTATATTTGCTGCATTGAGAAAAATGATATCCATGCATAGTCAGGGGCATGAGAAGGTACATAATTTAAGACTACATCTATACATTAGCTTAGGATGTAAAAGTTGACTGCATTGACAATCCAAATCAAGTAAGGATTGCTACATCATTCTCTTAAAGTCAGGTCAGACGCTTTGGTTGCATAGTAGGATAGCAGCCAGATCAGACAGTTTGGGTACACAGTAGGATAGCAGCCAGGTCAGACAGTTTGGGTGCACAGTAGGATAGCAGCCAGGTCAGACAGTTCGTGTGCACAGTAGGACAGCAGGCAGGTCAGACAGTTTGGGTACACAGTAGGATAGCAACCAGGTCAGACAGTTTGTGTGCACAGTTAGATAGCAACCAGGTCAGACAGTTTGGGTGCACAGTAGGACAGCAGCCAGGTCAGACAGTTTGGATACACTGTAGGATAGCAGCCAGGTCAGACAGTTTGGGTGCATAGTAGGATAGCAGCTAGGTCAGACAGTTTATGTGCACAGTAGGAGAGCAACCAAGTCAGACAGTTTGTCTACACAGTAGGACAGCAGCCAGGTCAGACAGTTTGGGTGAACAGTCTTGTCTTAAGTGACCTCAAGGCATATGATTAACTCTGCCTGTGAGGTCCAGTAAAAGTCCTAGTCTCTTATAATGTTAGAGGAATTTTCAGAACATTGTATTGCTACAGCATGGCAATCCTCCTAATCAAATATTCCCCAGATGGTAGAGGACTAAGAGATATATCACAATGTGACAATAATGAGAACAGTTAGCATCTTCACAAAACCATGCTAGTCCCAAAAATGATAGATAGCAAACCACAGAGAGGCAGAAGGTGTTCTTTACAGCATCTTTCCTCCATCACAAAGGGGAAAAGCTCATTTCTGTCTGGTCCTGAGGATAAAGATGATATGAATCAGTTAACTGGAGAAAAGCACTCAGATTTACCTAATATAATTTTTAAATGACATGTAACCTTCATAGGGGAAATAAAGAGCCCTAGCCCCCCAAAAATAAAAGCCCTAAATTTGGGTTAAAAGTACTAATTTGTGAGAAGAGGCCGCACAGAGGGGCTGGAGCTGGGGTGTTTGAGAGAGAAATGATCACAGGGAAATGGTGAGTGAACAGGCTGCTGTGTCCTTTGGCTTCTTGCACTCTGGCTCCCTCCCCTGAGAACAAGAGTGCCACGCCTTCCTATAGGGAAGGTATCTCACAGGGGAGTGAGTGGCTTCAAGTGGCATAAAAGGTCTTTCTTTCAAACTTGTCTACATCCTTCCCTTCTTAGAAACACTGGATTACAAGTCAGATATCTGTGCACGGCTGAGGGTTGGGGGGAGGGAATCTCCAGGGATGGGAGTGGAAGTGAGGTGGATCTTTTTCTAGCTGCTGTTGCCTCGCTTTATAGCCAGTAAGTAGGCACCTTTTAGGACGGAAACGTGGGTGCCATCTCTATTCCTGTTTCTCACCTTCCTGCAAACTCCCTAGTAAGACTCTGAAGGTTCTGGTTATCCCCTTTCTTTTTTCTTAAATATATTTATTTATTAACTTTACATCCCCATTGGTGCCCCCCCTCACATAGTCCCTCCTCCCATCCCCTGTCCTCTTCTCTGAGAGGATGAAGACCCTGCTGGGTATCCTCCTACCCTGGCACATCAAGTCTCTGCAGGGCTAGGCACATCCTCTCCCACTGAGGTCAGGCAAGGCTGCCCACTTAGAGAAGCATATTCCACAGACAGGCCACAGCTTTAGGGATAGCCCCCACTCCAGTTGTTCAGAACCCACATGAAGACAGAGCTACTATATGGCTACATATGTGCAGCAGGCCTAGGTCCAGCCTGTGTATGCTCTTTGGTTCGGGCTCTGCTTTCTGAGACCAACTTCTCTGACAGACACATGTTGTTTCCAGGCTGAATTCCATGAGCCCCTGAACAAGAGAAGTAGTGCTTTATCATGCCAAACCCTGCCTTAAAAGGACATAGTACCCAGCAGGAGAGATGGCTCAGTGGTTAAGAGAACTGACTGCTCTTCCAGAGGTCCTAGGTTCAATTCCCAGCAACCATATGGTGACTCACAGTCATCTGCAATGAGATCTGATGCCCTCTTCTGGTGTGTCTGAGAAGAGCCACAGTGTATGTATATACATTAAATAAATAAATCTTTTTAAAAAAATAAAAAGGACACAATGAAGTTTAGGTCACATACTTGTCACAGACTGCCACATCTCCCACAGGACAGGAGACATTTCTCGACATTTCTTCTTGAATATCTCGTCTTGCTGCTGACCTCAACTTATACCAAGCCAGTATGGTTCGAGACACAGAAATCTTTGTAGCATGCTGAGCTTTGTGAAGGAGCAGGAGAAAATGTGATAAGAAACTGTGTCTATAGACTTGTGGTTCCTTTACCCTTTGTGAAAAGAAGACATGACTTTCTGTACTTGAACAGAGACAGAAATGGTTCTTAAATGGACAAATAATCCTTGTCATCCATAAAATGTTTTAAGAATTGTAAAAGAAAATGTCATCCTGAAACAGACTAAAATTCCGTTTCTACCTTGGTCCATTATATTTTTCAGGAACTAAAATCCAATGTTATAAGGACTGTAATTGTAAAAGTGAAGTTACTACTTACTATACAGCAATGTAACTTCTATAGTTAATACCTTCTTCAGCCCAATAGTGTTCTTGTCTGATAACACAAACAGAAGCACAGAGAAGTTAAAGAACCTTCCAATGTCACACAGATGGAAAGTAATAGATTAAAGTTAGAGCCAGGAAAAGTCTGAGCATCAGTGTTTAGCATCTTCCAAGATCACAGGTTTGCTCACACTTGTGATGTCTTCATAACCAGATTGAGGTCCACAGAGCTGCTAATGATGAGAATATCCAGGAGTGCATTTCCCTTTGCCTCTGACTGCTTTGCTATGGATCTTTGACTGTGTTGTATATTTTCTCAGTATTCATTTAATTGGGCAATTAAAAATTAAAAGTCGGCCCTGAGTTGGAAGTCTTGGACTAAAAAGCTATTTGTCTAGACCAGTAGAAAGCAGGTAACAGAAACAAAAGTATCTTTTCAGACTTTTGTTACACCTTCTCTGTTAACATGATGTTGACACAAAGTTGACCACTTGACTAGTAATTACCACTCCTTGCAATGTTGCAAAGAATCACATCAGATTGTCTTCTTAATCCTATGAGATTCCGAGGGGTAAAGACACAAGATAGCATCAGAGTTTAAAAGATCAAATCCTCTCACTTTCCCATTGCATATATACATATACATATACATATACATATACATATACATATACATATACATATACATATACATATCAAAAAAGAAGTAATTAAGTTGTGCCTGTGTTGGCTACATTTCTTGTTTCTATGACCAAATCCCTAACAGGAAATGGCTTAAAGGAGAAAGTGTTTACTTGGAATCATGGTTTGAGTCTATCAGGTCAAGGAAAGGCATGGGAGCAGATGGTCCCAAACGAGACAGTGTGAGTGTGGCACCTCTTGCTCACTTCAGAGAGTGTGTCCAGCCAGAAGTGGATCAACTAAAACCCTCTCACTCCATCCCTACAGTACTACACCCATCTTCTAGGACAAGAGGATCAATCCTTCAAAGGCATTTTGTTCTAGAAAAGGGACTGGGGGAAGAAAGAGATCTTAAGAAATTTCCAGGAAGAAGGTAACAGATCCATGAAGTAAGAGAGCATCAGGTCAGCTCCATCAGACTCTTCCCACAAGCCTCAGGACTCACGGCTGAAGACGCTGAAGATTGGGAGAGCTAGAGCGAGTAGGCAGCTGCTTTGAAAAAATGCTTGCCAAGTTGGATGTCAGCAGATCACATAGACAATCACAGAAGTTAGGGTTGCATGCAAAAGACCTGAACAAGATCCAGCCAGCTGAGGTCCAAGCACAGGTGGAGGAGGGGTTTACAGGGGCCTCACCTTACCTGAGGTGATGTTGGCGGTTGGTAACTGCTGAGGGAGGGAGAATCCAGTTTGTTGTTGCTGTTGTTGCTTGTTTGTTTGTTTGCTTGCTTGCTTGCTTTGTTTGGTTTTGAGGGATGAGGGATATGCTCCAATAGATGGCCATGAACATACAAACAACACCAAGTAGATCCAGTAGCTGGAGAGACAGACAGGCAGGGGAGGGCAGTCACATTGGGAGGGAAAGACAGTGGGGAGAATAGGGACAGAGTTAGAAGGATGAAAAAGAGGTTCTCAAACAGTTTTACAAAGAAAGCAAGCAGAGGAGGAAAGGGAGCTGGCCAGAGGGGAGTGAGGGGATTAGAGGGTAGTGGGAGAAATGGAGAGGGGGTGGCTGGGGGGGGGGGGGGGAATGGAGAGGGGGGGGTGGGGGAGGGGAGAAATGGAGAGGGGGGTGGCTGGGGAGAGGAGCAATTAAGAACAAGGCATAATGACACATGTGTTTAAAAATGCCATAACAAACATTAATTCTGTGATACTATAAAAAAATGACTTTAAAAAAGGAAGTGTTGTGTCAGGCTGACCATATTAAGATCAAAGTGCTGGAGTTTGCACCAGGTATGCAGGAGGAAGCCTCCAGGAGGCAGCTGTTTATTGCGGAGCACTCATCATTTACAGGTTTATTTATTTTGATAGTGAATTCTAAGCCTGGCTTTTGCTTTCCTTCCTTGTTCCTAAGCATACAATATATACATCTTCCTCTTTCCCTGACTTTACATCCAAAAAGAAAAGTCCTCAAATCCTACCCGATTGGACAGCATATGCAGAGGGAATAAACACGGCTAGCAGACTTGTGTGGACTCGAGGAGCTCAGAGTTCTCTTGCAAAAGTATTCAGAGTAACGTGAGGGATGCAGGCCTTGGTGGGAATCTCCTGAGAGACATCCTATTTCTTTCTAAAAGGGTTCAGAGAGTGAATACTCATGTTAAAAAAAAAAAGAAATCTCAAACTTAAATGGGCTGTAAATATTTGGGAAAGAGCCATTACAGAAAATCTCTGGTTTTTTTTTAAATGTATGTTTTGTGTTTCTGTTCAGTCGTGTGAAAATTCAATCTCTCTGCTTTAAAAGAGAGAATTGTAATTAAATGTTCCCCCACGATTTCTCTCAATGGCTGAGCTTCAGGTCGGCTGTGCATTTGCACCAAGACTGATTGTCATACCTTCTGCACACCTGGCTTCCATCAGGAGACATGTGCTTTTCATAGACGTTTGCACAAACAGCCAGCTGTTTCCTTCCTAGTATAACTTCATATCAAGGGCTCCATTTGCACTGTAGTATTTAATCTTCTTAATAAAAATGTTTGAGAAACTGTCACAGTGCCAACTCTGGTGACACATGCCAGAAATCCCAGCACTTGGAGGGAAAGGAAGGAAGATTGGACTTTAAGGACAACCCTGTCTCAAATTTTCAAATAAAACTGCTACTGTAAGAGATATCTGGCCTGCTCCTCTGTAGCTGGGAAATAAATAACCGAGTTGACCTTTTCCAAATGGCCTATCTATGGTGCCAAAAGAGTGGGCATGTGAATTGTAAACACTGAGTCAGTTACCACCAAAAGTACACTGACGGTACACGTAGGACCTCTCAGATGCTACAGAACCAAGCTCAGCATGCCAGACAAGAAGGAGCAGGCAAACTGTGATTGAGTTGGAAAGACTTCATTGTTCCTGATTAAAACAAAGAGAAATCAGTTCCATAATCAGAAACCATTAGCCACCAATAGACTGTCAATCGAGTAGGTGTCTGGGCGGTGTCGCAAAAGGTTTGCAAGTGCATAAGTGGTAATTTCCTGGTGTTCTGAGTCCCACAGATTTATTTCTGGAGCACTTCAAAAGCCCAAAACCTACTGAAGTGAATCTATATTGTCCCCCTTCACCAAAAATGTCATTTTCAGAGGAGTCCATAAATGACTGGTTTTTGAAGCTTGCACTCCAGCAGATATTTTTTCCCCAAATCCAACCTTAGGGTTTTTTTTTTTTTAGTTTAATTTTTTTTACTTATTCAGTTCACATCCCACTCACTGCTCCCTCCCATCAGCCCCAACAAAATCCTTTGCCCTTCCCCCTCTTCTTCTTCTCTGGGCAAGTGGGGAACTCCTGAGTATCCCCACCACCCTGGCACTTCAAGCCTCTGAAAGACTAGGTGCTTCCTCTCCCACTGAAGCCAGATAAGGCAGCCCAGCTAGAAGAACATATCCCACGTACAGGGAACAGCTTTGAGGATAGTCCCTGCTCCAGTTGTTCGGGACCCACATGAAGACCAAGCTGCACATTTGCTACATCGGTGCAGGGGGGAGGGAGGGTAGGTCAAGCCCTTGCATGTTCTTTGGTTGGTGGTTCAGACCCCAGCAGGTATTTTTTTCCAAACCATTCTATTTTTTTTAAGTCAAATCATAATTTTTACTTATTCACACAGAGGTTATAAACACAAAAAAGCAGGACGTGGAGAAGGGGATGACACCGGAGTGTGGGTGTTCAGGGGGAATACAGATATCTTTCAGAACAGAGTATCGGCTGAGTGAAGGTTCAGGGGACAGACCACTATGACTCCGCCTATGATTCACTTGTCCTTATCTAAGTTGGGATTATCTGCCAAGGCTACCTATTTACAAGGTCTGTGACTACTCAGGCTGGCAAGTTACCACAAAAGCTGCCTGTTTACAATAGCTTATAGCCATCTGTTTCAATGTTTTTCCACTGAGGCCCAAGACTTGGTGTTAGTATACATGTATGACAGGCCTATTGCTGAGTTTAGGCCTTCAGTGTATAAGCAGGGCTGCCCCTGACATCTCCTCCCTTCTCTAAGTATAGAAGGGCTGTGGCAATTCTAATCTTGCAAAGGTGGGGATAGAGGCCTGACCTCCAGTAATTGAGGGGACCTTGTAATGGCTCTGATCCCCCTGTCGTTGTCCAGAGAGGCATGAGGGCCATACCCATCCCGATGTCTTTTTCCTAGAGAGGGGATACTTTTGACATCAACCCCTATGCAGTCAGGCTTGTCCCTCAGGGAACCCAGAGAGATATTTTTATCTTTTATTTATATTCCCTTGCAGTGCTTAGCCTCGCAGCCTAAGCAAGAATTCAGATCCCCAGCAGGTATTTTTAAATTCTTTTTTTTTTTTCTGTATACTCTTCTGTATTGTGAAACATTCCTCAGAACATCTCAGAGAACACAATTGATTTTTCTTCTTGGCGTGTCATTAGTCTTTCCTTGATGGGAGAAATAGTGGAACTAAGCTAGTCTTTGAGAAGAAGAAGACTTAGTTTCCATTTACTCACACTTGAGGAACTTCCAATCCATGAGCACTTCACCTTGTTGCCTTGGCAGCACAGCACAGTTGGAGAAAGCACACATGGGGCACCTGCTCATAGCAGCCAGGATTTATTACAAAAAGGAGCAAACCTAGTACCCCTTCCATGGAAATGTCCAATGGTCCAACTTTTTTCCACTTGCTCACACCTTCTAGAGACGCCACCACCTTCCAGTTAGAGCGACAGGCTGGAAACTACTCCCTTCTTCAGCACACGGACTATAGAAGATGTTCCAGAGCTGAACTGCAGCCCTCACACACATGGCTGTGCTGAAGAGGTCACGGGTGACGTTTGCACTGATTGACACATGCAGTGGTCCTTCCCCGTGGCTTGAATCTCAATTTAGGAAGGCTATTCCTATCTGATACTTTATGTGTCTAAAGCTTGTTAAAGCCACGTCCACTTACAGAAGCGCAAAAATAAATAAATAATCAGTTTTTATAAATTCCTATTGAAACCTAATAAAAATAACATAAATTTCTTCGGGAAGGTGCAGAAAGAGTTGCCCGTCTGAGGGAGATTATCTTTGTTTCTCAGCCCATCTCCTTTTTTCCCCCTCCAGTCTTGCTCACACACTCATATGTTGTCATTGGCAAGAAGTTTTTCCCAGCTTTAAAGCCTATATTCTGCCTTTAACGTGCATGCTCTGCTCCTAGTAAAATAAAAAAAAATGAAGTAAAACCTAAAATAAAGGGAAGAAACTAACGGAACATTGGCTTTCTCTGGACTCCTTTGTGATTTATGTAAGCTGGGGTGTTTGTAACTGGATACCAGAAACAAGACTCACATTTCTGCACTGAGTAACACCTGTCTAGTTCCAGCTCTGATCCCTATCTATCACGCCATCTGACTTGATCAGAGAGCTGGTATACTACCACAGGCTGGAGCCTTTAAGAACCACTGCTATAAGGGGCAGCTGGAAAAGGACTCTCCTTAAGTATGCAGAATCCAGATTCTGTAACTTCGGTGAAGGAGAAGACATTTACTAATATAAGAAGTCCATTAGTAAGATGGAGAACAATATTTAGACATCAGAGGAGTGGCGTGAGAACGGCTAGGCAATACAGAAGACAGAGCCTGGGGAGTCTCGTGAGGCATCTGGGGATGGAGGAGGCAACGCCTTCCAGAGAAGCCTGCAACTGAGTGTGAGAGACTAGAGGAGGAGATGATGTTCCCAAGTCCTCTCAAAACTCTCAGCAAATAAATTCTTCAGAAGCTCAAAGCTACGAACATGAAGTCTCCATGTACTTTTCTCCAGCCCTTAATTGCACGATTGAAAGAGTACTGTGTCCATGGTGCAAAAAAGTACATGGACCAGTCCTGGAGGCTTGCATGACTTGGAAATGCCATATCCTTTGGGTGAGTAACTGTGTCAGCCTGGCTCTGAGACAGAGGACAAAAGGTCCAAATGGTCAGATAAACTAGGGTTTCAAAAACCACTTGAAATTCTTTATCTAGGAGCTCTAGGCTTGAAGTTGAGTTCATATCCCTGGATACTATCCCAACCCTTTATTTTATTCAGTAAGACACTGTTGTAAAAAAAAGAAAAAACCCACACTGTCACATAGCTGCCTAGTGTCAGAACCCAAACCAGAACATGGTCTCTTGTTCTTAGTCCTTCTCACACATGATTTTGACACTGTAGGAGAATGGTTGTTAGTGGAGGGGGCTGGAGGGATTTAAAGCTATATTCTCTGTTGAACTAGAGTAAAACATTCTCTAAAAACATCCAGAGTATTTTCCCCGGATCCGTAACTGAATCAGTTCTATTCGCCAGATGAATAAAACATGATGTAGAAAAGTTTGTTTTTAATTCATGTGTATGTATTCTTGCCTACATATCTGTCTGTGTACCACATGTATACCTGGTACCCACAGGGATCAGAAGAGCATCAGGCCTATGTGGAGCAAGCCAGCCAGTAAGGTCTGCAGAGATTGGGCTAGCAACTGAAACTAAGGCCTGAGGACTGAGCCCCAGTTCTTCCAGCCTGGTAGAGCAGCTGATTGGCAAGTGTGCCTACTATCCAGTACTTCCTGGTTCCTAGTCTGCCCATCACCTCTCTCCCCTGGGAAGATGTTTCTAGTGGGCCCAATGAGAGGCATTGTCTCAGGCAAGAGCTCTGTCATCCAGGTCTTTCAGCAGCTGGGTTGTGCTTTGACTAATGCAGACGTCATTCCCTGGCATGCCATTCAGGACATCATGCCCAACAGTGTATTGTAGACCAAAGACTTGCTGGAGAATGGCAACATTGGCCAGAAGGTCCTTGGAGACATGATGATCTTCAACCAGATACTCAACTCCATCACCCACCCAGAGATTGGCCAGCAAGGAAATGATGGAGGAGATCTATACGTATATTCTCCAAGGTACTACCACATGATTCTGAATATAACCCACATTTTTGAGACCAAGAAGCTGCCCAGGTACATGAAGGACACAGTGGTGATATGCTACAATGGAGACATACAGCTGCTGTTTGGGTACATGAAGGACACCGTTGTGGTATACTCCAACCAAGACATACAACTGACACAGAACAACCTAAACCAAAAAGACACAAAGGCAAGGATGAATGCTCCCTGAAGGACAATGCCTACATGACCAGCCATGTTCTAGAGAACTTGGAGCTTGCATGCCAGGCTGGAACACTCCATGGAGTACCTGCCACTGAGGCTCGGATTCCCAGTGGGCATTGCCAGCCTCCTCCACTGGCTCTCCCTTTCCCTCTACTTTCACCTTAGCTGAGCAGACCAAGGCAGCAAGCCATGGTTTCCTTATCCTTGGAGACCTAAGCCAGATTCCATGTCCTCACCACTACATTCACTCTGACTGGCCTCTGTGCTGGACCAGCTCTGGCATGCATCTGGGAATCAGAGGGCAAAAAGAAGCCAAGTATTAATATGTACCCCATTGTGCCCTCCTTCCCCTGGTATCACCTACAGAACAGTATCCACGATGAGAGGAAAAGAGTGGATAACAGTCTCTGTAACCCTGCCTGTGGTTACCACTATGTGAAGACAGTGTCTTGGTCATGAGCCTTCTCAGTGCACCTACCCCATCATGACTACAGCCTCTCTGATGGACCACACAAATCCTTCTAGGCTGAAGGGCTTCTCCTTCAATCGGTGCTATGCCCTGGGTTGAAGCCTTTTGCTGGGGTGTAGTGTGGATCCTCTCTGGTGGATGCTGTGGCTAGCCTGGGCCAGGGCTCTTGGAGAGATGCATCTTCTAAAGGGACTTTACTCCCATTTGCCACTATCTTCCACTACTGCCTCTAAGCCATGTGCTCTTGGTATTGCCTGGGCCCTATGCTATCTTACTTCTGTGTCTTCCCCTAGACACTCCTTGCCCTGCAGTATGCATCCCTGCTGCCCCGTGTCAGGCATCAGCAGTTCCATGTTGAGTAAGGTGCTCTAAATATCACCCTTCTATAGTTTGTCATAATCCAAGGTAGAACAGTCATCAAGACGCTGATTTCTCCTAGACTGTACACGTTTAGCTAGCAGGGCTGACTTATCTCTGTGCCCTATTGTACAACAGCCTGCTCTCTACTGGTGCTCAGTAAATTAAACTGGACTTAAAAAAAAAAAGATAGAAAAAAATTTAAGCTTAATAATAGAAGAGTTACTTTAATGCAGCATGAACAAGAAAGCAAACTACTCCTGAGCCTAAACAGAAATACATACTGCTTTGTCGGTGGCATTTTTCTTAAATAGAAGCAAATCTATGTCTTTTTCAAGTGCTTAATTGTCGGTGACAAATATGGCTTGAAAAAACAATAAGATCTATGTTTCCTTTGTGTAACAGTTGTAATTTCATAACCGTGTTCTAAAGTTATTAATCACAAATATGTAGTCTTAGAATGGAACGAAATGGGGAAGATGGTCAAAGGCTCTTCCCCATACCTAGGTGGCTCTCTGCTTACTCTCCTTTACTCAGAGGCTGTTTGTACTAGTCACTTCTGCCTTTAAAGATGAGGCAGGAGAGAAATGTGTGTGTTCGATGTTGTATAAGTCAATAGCTAACTTTTTCCAATTAGGCCACCGTAGGTAGTCATGTGCACCTTAATCATGACCATGCTACAGAAGACTCCTGTTCGTTTAAACAGCGGGAGAATTGTGGTGCAGTTCATATCCTAGCACTGAGGGTGAAGTTTGAAGCATTTGAAAGTTGACAATCTCCGAGATGCTAAGTTTATCAGTCACAGCATACTGACAGCTTGGATGGTTCCCCATTGTGACAGAGACCACAGGAATGGTGATATAAACTCAATGGCTCTCACAAAGCAGGTGTGTTTGTGAGGGCAGATTCCCTGACAAAAGTGGACGAAGTAATGTTTTCTCGGAGCATTGATCATTTGTCCTGAAAGCTGTGCTTAAAGGATCAAAGCATTGCCCTTCTTGAGGACTAGAAAGCCAGTACGTAAAACTGGAAGTCTTTTTAAAACTTTCCTGGACTGACAGCTACATTCAGGAATACTTTAAGGCACATTTCTACTTAGACTAAGGCAACAGAATTAGATCAGTTATACTACTGACTTGTGTTTTCATGTTTTAGAGTGATTTTTGATATGGCTACATATATTTTGACTTAAATTAATTCAGGATAAGTAACATATGAGACATGATTTGTGGTTTATGGGTGGGTAGTTCAATGGTATATATTTGCCCAGCACCACCATATACATAAAAAAGTGCTAATATTCTACATTAATCAGAAAAGCGAAAAATAAGAGAAATAATTTTTTACCCAAATGACTAAGGGCAAAGATCCGATTTGGCAATAAAAATACTTATTCAAGAATCTTAGTACCACAGGAGTCTGTCTGTAGGAGAAAATTGAAAAATTCCATGCATGCTGTTTTGTGGAGTCCTCTTCAGATTCTGAAAAAAAAAAATTTGTACAGTCTGTTTCCTAGACTCAGAAGACTGTAAAGAGATCGGTTTGGTGTGCCAAACTTGTTTCTAAGATTTCTAGCCTAGAGACATATCAGCTTTATCTATAATGATTAAATATTTCATAAATGATGGAATTAAGAATATATATGAACTTTAATAAGCAGAGAAATAATAGTGAAAGGCTGGGCAGTACTATGCATGTACCTGTCAATCTAATAGTGTATGGAGTTATCTAAGGCTTCCTTTTCTTTCTTTCTTTTATTTATTTATTTATTTATTTATTTATTTATTTAATGCATATGAGTATACTGTAGCTGTCTTCATACACACCAGAAGAGAACATCAGATCTCATTACAGATGGTTGTGAGCCACCATGTGGTTGCTGGGAATTGAACTCAGTACCCCTAGAAAAGCAGTCAGTGCTCTCAACCACTGAGCCATTTTTTTCTTAATTGTTTCTCTTACTACCTGCACTTGGGAAAGAATGTTGAATTCATCTGCTCCAAAATGCTTGTAAAGTGTAAGAGCACTGATTCACAGATACATTCAGCCTTTCTCTCACCAACTAGATGTGTTTTCATCTATTAAACACCAAGTAAGTTCCAGCCATTCTGGATCCACAGGTGACTACCATGGCCCGAGTCATCCAGAATCTTGTAGGCAGAGGATAGACACAGGGGTTTACACCTTACTGAGACACATCACAGGGAATCGTGGGAATACAAGGGTCCAGAATCCCTCCCCCACCCCTGCCCTGTCACTCTAACTCCATTATGTAAGCCCTAAGACTTTGATTTCCAAGTGGTTTATTTCCAGGCAGAATGGCGTACATGCAACTGTTTCTGTCTTTGACTCAGTCCTGCCATGAAAGGTCTCTATGAATGTCTCCTGCTTAATGCCTCTCTCTTTCCAAACTCTACAGACTGACTCAACATTTTGATGTAGGTCAGTCTATCTTAACTGATTTCAAACACAAAGCAATGTGGTCCAAGCCACCCAGCTTCTTCCTTTCTTTTGTTCAGGAACTCATAGAAGGAAATCTAACGTCAATGTGTGCTTGCTGCCCTGTCCCTTCTGGTGCATCATGAGCTCCTCAGGAAATCAGTCGTTAGACTGGGAAAAAGAAATATGACAGATGTCAGAATAATATCAGGGAAAATTCAACAAAGTCTCATTAAGTCATTCATTTCTCTACGTAAACTCTCAGAGCTTTTAATTAAGTGGTCTGTCTTGAATCTTCAAATGTTATGTTTCTCGTCCCTTTGTTTTTAAATGGCACAGTTCCTCACCTGACGATCTGGAGAGGAAATCCCTTTCACATGCAAGTCAGAAGCAGCCAGTAATCATTTTCCATCTGAAGCAAACTGTCTAGAGTTATATTTGATCAACTATCACTTATGCACCATGATCAATATTTTGTTCTAGAACTTCATCCTTTATAATATTTCATTTCAAAATATAAAAATACAGAATAGAAATCATTTTATTATTACTCATAGAGTCTTTAGGAAAAAATTGCATATTTTGCATGGCTGCAGCTACCACATGTGGCTTTGTGGATGTGAATAATTTAATATTATTTCATACAATTTCTCTAAGTTGCTCTGCAGTCTTTATAGTGATCATTTTAAACGAAACAGGATTTTCTAGTCAGGAAATTACTTCACAATTTTCTTAATGAGTCAGGATGCTTCCATTTACCGCCCGCTCTAAAAACTCTAAGGGGTGTCTGAAGTTCGTTAAATTGTCACTATGTTCAAACAGATACCTCAAAGGCTCATTCTCCTTTGAAACTCACTGTTGTAAAGTTCTTTTATGTAACTCGCTAAAAATTGTTCTTCAAAATATCCCAAAAACCTTTGAGATTCCTACAAGTAGTTCTTTGACAAACACTGTTGTGGATGTCTGACCAAGATCTTTGAAGAGGCCTCTTTAGCTCTCTTTTGAATGGGAGAGGGCCCCAAAGGAGCAGACTGTGTGCCCACAGGGTGCACATGTACATGGGTTTTCATAAGTAGGTCACCACGATTAGGTAAGATGTAATTTCATTGACAGTATGGCCACCAATGCTTTGGGTAGTTTGACAGAAATGTTTTTGTAATATGTATGATCTTTCCCACCTGACATGTAACTGACTTTTGCTAAAGACCAAAAAGCTAAATTTTGCATTGCTTTGTTTCTAACCAGAAGAATTTATTCAGCAATTACAACAGAAAATAAATTAATTGATGAATCCATTTATCTCTGAGTATTGTACAGTAGTCCCTCCCACCCTCCTTAGGGACACTTTCCAATACGCCAACAGATACCTGAACTCAGAGAGTCTCCCACTGTGCATATGTTTTTCTCCTTTGCATATTACCTAAGGTAAAACTTAGTTTGTTAATTAGACGCAAAATAGACATATAACAATAATTACAGAATATTTACAACAGCATACAGTACTCGAATTTATTTAAAACTTACGAATTTTTAAGATTTATTTTTACTTATGCACCTATGTGTGACTGTGTATGCATGTCCATAAGCTCAGGAGAGGGTATTAGATGCCCTCGGGCTCAAGTTACAGGCAACTGGGAACAGCCCAACACGGGCACTCTGAGCCTAACTTAAGCTCTCTGGAAAAAAAAAAACAGCCAGTACTTTTATTTTTTTTTATTTTTTTTTTATTGGATGTTTTATTTACATTTCCTATGTTGTCCCCTTGCCCCATCCCCCACCCACCCCGTAACCCCCAATCCCCTCACCCCTCCTCCTTCTTCTCTGTGGATGTAACCTCTATCTATTCCCCCCCACTCCCACCTCCCCACCCTCAAAATTCCCACCCCCTGGGGCATCCAGCCTTCATGAGGTCAAGGTTCTCTTCTTCCACTTATGCCCAGCAGGGCCCTCCACTCTTACATATTCAGTTGAAGCCCCAGTGGTTAAGAGCACTGACTGCTCCTCCAGAGGTCATGAGTTCAAATCCCAGCAACCACATGGTGGCTCACAACCATCTGTAATGATATCTGATGCCCTCTTGTGGGTGTCTGAAGACAGATACAGAATACTTACATATAATAAATAAATAAAAATTAAAAAAAAAAGAAACATGGCCAGTGTGACACAGCCAGTACTTTTAATGGCCGAGCTGTCTCACCAGCCCCACTTAGGATTGTTTTTCTGGAATGTTTTCGTCAATCTGTTTGGACCACAGTTGCCTGCGGGTGACTGAGAACAAAAAAATTAAGGTAGCTGAAAAGGACACTGTTGTGATGCCTCAATCACACAGAAATTGAATGTCTCTCCAGGTTTAGTCACAGAGTGATGCATTACACAAATATGCATTCAAAGCCTATCATTTTCCCTGAGTCTACCACTCGGACACACTTTTTTTTTTTCTTTTCAGATTAAAAAAAAAAATCACCACCAACTAAAAGTCTTTTTTCATTCTAGCATGAGGAGTAAAACAAGAAATAGTATAAAATTGGTTTTGAGTAGAGAGTGTTAGAAGGCAGTGTATGCTGCAAAGGAAAGACTGACTTGGAGCAAACCAATCAGAGAGAGGAGGTATGAAGGAAGGGCAGCACATCTTAATAGGACTTCCCAGGAGCACCCTGTCAAGAAGATGCCAAGTGAGGACAGCAACGCCATAAGCGAGAGAAAAATACAGATCAATAGTGGGCTGGATGACACATACCAAGAACTCAGCGTTAGCAATACTCTCGCCTACTGGAAAGAATGCTGACATTTGTTCAGTGATAACTAAGTCACTGAAAACAGGTTAGCATCATATGAAGAACAGGATGGTACACTAGCAATAGGAATGTAAGTTACTGTTACCATTATCAAAAACACAAACACAAAACTACTATAATCAATGATCCAACCACAGGACAAGTAACAAAAAGAAATTACGTCACTATTTCCAAGAAGTATCTTCACTTTCATAGTTATTGCAACACAATAACCAAGGCAGTGAATTGAACAAAGTATCCATCAATAGATGTACTAGAAAAATATAATCTATCTATCTCTCTCAGAAAAAGAGAGAGAGAGAGAGAGAGAGAGAGAGAGAGAGAGAGAGAGAGAGAGAGAGAGA
>NW_021604590.1:2804289-2820839 GCF_004785775.1 Grammomys surdaster | reverse complement strand
AGAGAGAGAGAGAGAGAGAGAGAGAGAGAGAGAGAGAGAGAGAGAGAATATGGTGGGATAGAGAGAGAAGTGGGAGAGAGAAAGCACATGCAGGAAAAGGAGAAAGAGATAGATATTGTTCAGATTTCTAAGAGAAAAAAATATTTATATATGACATTGAAAACACTGGAAAAATTGTGCTGTGTGAAATACTAAAGCTGCTTTAGAAAGGTAAATCCCATTGCTATCACTGACAAGTGGAATCTACAGCAACAAATGGTGAATACCAGGAGTGGGTGATGAAACATGGTGAATTCAAGAGATGTTGGTCGAAGGATACAAACCATAAACAGATGGAATAAGTTCAAGAAATTCGTTTTGTAACACAGTAACCTGAAAAGTATTAAGAAAGACAATGAGACAGTGAGAGAAAAAAGGTTAAGTAGTATTTAAAACATTGAGTTAGATACATTAAAGAAAACTCTCCAATACAAAGGCTGACAAAATACTAGAGGGGTGAGGTGAGAGTGGGTGGTGGGTGGGGGAGCACCCTCTTAGAGGCAAAGGGGAGGGGGAATGGGGTAGGGGATTTGCAGAGGGGAGACAGGGAAGGGGAATGTTTGAAATGTAAATAAATAAAATAACCAATTAATTTAAAGAAATGCTTACCAAAAGAGATTCATCCCCTAAATATTGAACTTCAGTAATCTGGAAAATCCAATCCTGCCAACAGCTCATTCCAGAAACCAATGTGTAGTGAAACAGTGACATGTATCATGAGAATGCATACCGCAAGTGGCACTTTCCAAGAGAGTTGCACTATTGATCACACGCAATACTGTGTTTGGTTTCCTCTTAATGGTTTTCTTTCCTCTTAATGGTTTTGCACAGAGACACAACTAATAGTTACAGGTATCTGGCCCGAGGAGATGGCTCTATCAATAAAGTAACTTGCTGTACAAGGATGAGTGTTAAGATCCCCGGAGCCCAGGCTAAAATCTAGGCCCAGAGAGTCAAGGCTGCAACCCTAGCACTCTGAGAGAGGGGACCAAGACAGGAAGATCTCTGGGGTTGCTGACAAGCCTCTCTGTGATCAGTGAGCTCATAGTTCAGACACAGATCCCGTCTCAAAACATAAAGATGGAGATGCAATTGAGGAAAACACCCAGCATTGCATGCACATGCATTCATACAACACATAGACATCTATGAGCTACTGCATAAATAAATACTAAAACTGTACTCTTTAAATTTCTACACACACGCATGCACGAGACTATACACTATTTATTTGGATATTATGTGATTTAAAAATTTGCCTGGCCATATACCACCTTTGATTAATAGCAGATCGTTGGTGAAATGAGGGCTCATGAGGTTTTAGATCCTTCATTGCAATTTACTGTTTATTTCTAGTGTTTTCCATGCGACCACTCACGGTTTTCTAGAAAAGAAACACATTTTTCTCCACTCTGAAACATTTTATCCTTTATATTTTCATTGAGGTAGATAGACAGCCATGATTGGCTTACAGAGGGCCATTTGGGGAAGATACTCCCGTCTCATGCTACTTAAGCAAAACCATATTGAAGGCACCACCAGAAAATGGTTTTTTAAAATGTATAGTTCCAAGAGAGAGAAATCAGATTCCAAGTCATTTATCACCCAAGGCCTCCTGGCTCTGCTGAGCTTGAAGGCACTTGAGTCTGCATCCTCCGGGGGTTGTTGGCTTACATTTTATTATCTCTAGGATTTTGCATCCATGAAATTCTAAGTTGCACTCATGTGACTTTTATCTTTATGCAGTGATTGAATCTTATTATCATAGCTTATAGAACTTTCTTTCTCCTACAAAAAAGAGACAGCGGGGGAACTTAGTACTTTGGTGTGGTCCACACTCTGGATAGATGAGTGAGTTCTTTATATCATTTAATCTCACTACAGCCTAGTCTAATTCCTTTTTTAAGTGCGGAATCTGAAACTCTGAAAACATACTGTAATTCATCATATACATGCTGGTCCGTGGCAAGGACCTTCAAAAGTACACTTTCCAAAGAAGAATGCTGACTCCCGTTGTCTATCTCCAAATATTTTTCTTTACTGTTAAAATGTACTTAATTAATTATTTGAGAATTTTCTACACTGCATTTTGATTATGTTCACTACCCATGCCTCACAGATGCACACCGCTTTCCCTACACCTTCCCAAATTCACATCCTCTTTGTTCTTAATAATCCACTTCGTCTTGTGCTACTCACGTACTATAGTTTTATAGTTATCCACTAGAGCATAGTCAGCCTAGCAAGGGACACCCCCTTAGAGAAAACTGGCACTTCCAGTAAAGCCAGCATCTGCCAGTAACTCCTCAATTATGGGTGGGGGCTTGTGAGCCCCTCCCTCTCAATACTGTAGTTTTACTGGTTTGGTCTTGTTCAGTCCTTCTACCACTGTCATGGTTCATGAATAGGTTCTATTCAGAATATACTGTCTATGTGCAGTCTTTCTACACTTCTGGCTCTTATCCAAGATAGGACCCTAGCCTTGGAGGAGGATACAGTACAGATGTCCCATTTGTGGACACCGCACTGACATTTATCCTTTCTCTTTGATCACCTGAGGTTTTTTTCTGCATTAACCAACTGTCCAATGCACAAACAACTTTCTCAGTAAGGCCTGAGAGCTGTACTGATGTATGGTAGAGATATAAATTTAGAGGGAAGTTTAATACTGTGTCCATCTAAGCTGAAGTTTTTACTACTTAGTTAATATGGCCAAATCTTAGTATTCATAGCAGATTGGTTTTAGGACCCAAAGAGATACAAAAATCTGTGGATGCTCTTCTCTTCTTGTGTGAAGTGCCGTAGCATTTGCTTCCAAAATATCCTCTAGATTATTTATAATAATATGCAGTATAAATGCTGTGTGAATGGGAATTGTATTGGGTTGTACAATATGGGGAATAGCAAGAAAAATTATTCATGTCTGTGCAGATTCAGATCTTCTAAACATTTTACTCTGTGAGTGGTTTATTCACAACCGTGAAATCTGCAAATATGACGGATTAAAATCAAAGCCGTGAAGAATGCTGTATTATCATGGGGTTGGGGTGATGCAGGATCCAAAAAACTCTCTTTTCTGCACTTGCAGAGATAGATGGATTATTCAGGATAAGTCACAGGGCTAAAAAAAAAAAAAAGTCCACCCATACACTCATATCTTAATGGCAGTGGGTAACCAGAAGTTGGAAAGTAACAAAACTCTCAGGCTGATTGAAAAACCAAACGCCAGCTTTCAGTCTGTGGTTCTAAACATTAAGACTAATATTAAATGTGTTTTGATGTCTTCTTTCTGGCAAACAGTCTCTCCGTTCAGCTAACCCAAGAGCAGGAAGCCTTTGTGTGGAGAGAAAGCCATAAAGAGGAAAGTGGGCTCTGCTGAGGGGTAGCTGTCTAATAGTGTGACAACCTCCTCATCCTGAGAACCAGAACAGATTGTTCTGACTCAGAGCTCTGTCTCCAGAATGACTGTTGACTAGAAAATTCTTATTCCGTTGTCTGTTCCCTTCCAGTATGTTTTTGACCTTACAGTAACACCTAACCTCCAAGTATTTCTTAGCAGTGTGTTGTGAGGTCTTAGTGTTCTGCCCTGAATTTTTAAACAGGATGGACTGAGTACTCACTGAATACTTAAGAGGGAGCAGAAGACAGGATCCTCCTTATATTCTTGACATAGTGCTTTTTGATTTCTATCTTCAGAGTGAATGTGTAGCTCAAAGAGGAGACATTTATTGATGTTCTTAGTCCCATAATTGACCTCTAACATGGTTTCTGTACTGCATCTTGAACTGCAATCAACGTAGCCTAACTAGCATGTGAACATGTCTACATGTGTGAATGGCAGAGGTCAGAGCACTCATCTTCACAGCCTCTTCACAGTGTGTGAAGGGAGGTGCCTCAGCAGCCCCTAGAACCTGCCAGCATGTGCTCACGTCAAGCTATTGCGACCATAAGCCCAGGAAGAGCGAGCAATATTTTGACATTTGGATTCAATTCCCTTAAGTAAAGCCAGATTCTGATTTAATTACCCTATGACTACCTGTGTTTGGCAGTTTAAGAGATGAGACAGCTCTTATTATAGCAAGAAATTGTTTCAAATTAAAGTAACCATTTTCTAAAAATACTTCCAATAGATTTACTTGGCATTTTTAAATGTCAGTTTGAAGAATCCCTTGGTGGTCATGTAAAATATTCAAGAAATGTCACATACATATATGGCTTGAGTTATTTTCAAAATGTTGTAATTATCTACAGGAAACAGAACTCAGAAAACATCAACCTGAGGAAGTAGAGATTCACTCCAACTGTGGCACATACCTGTAATCCCAACACTTGAGAGGTAGAGGTAGGAGACCAGGGGTTCAAGGTCACCCTCAGCTGGAGACTGTCTGATTTAAAGAGAGGAATACTTGGGTGGGGTAGGGGTGTCACACAAAACTTCAACCTTCTTGGTTTTTGTTGTTGTTGTTTTTGTTTTGTTTTGTTGTTTTTCTGATCAAAATGAGAATGTTGTGAACTAAGAATAGAGTAACATAGTCTTTGTCTTCAGATCACAGAGGCACAGTACTCAGTTGTGTCACCTCAGCCAGTCACTCTTCCATGACAAACCCCCATTATCATTAGTTAAATGGTTGTACTGGGAACTCTAGTCTCACAGAGTCTTGGCGTATATCACATGACACATGTATGAAGCAAGGCTCATGGACTGACCTTGGACGCGTCGTTCTCCTAGTGTGCTCAGTGAGGCTTTGTGATTGTCTCCTGCCTTTGTCTTGTTTCTGACTAAAGCCATTGATTATAGATCAGCTGGTCACTTAGTGTACAGAAAGGTCTTATGGCAGGCACCATTTGTCTCAGCCAACCTAAAAGATGCAGTTTGACCTATGCACCACCCATATGTGTCCGTATGTTTTGCCTACAAAAAGAAATTGAAAATAATAAGAAAAAAGTCTAAGTTTGAAATACTACATTCCGATTTTGGCCAGTCCTGGATCCCCTAGAGAGTTCTGAGAGTCTTCCAACTCATGCTAAGGAAGATGTGTGGTTGAACCAATAACACCTACAGCCGTATAGTTTTTAAAAACTTCTGTGACTCCCAGGTCTTTAGGAACAGATTTGATTCTAGAAAGACCAGTTGAAAATAAAAAGGGAAAATTTTAATAGAGGGTGATTGTTTTCCCGGAGAAGAATAATCTTATTGATTTATTTATGCCTGGCTCCTTCAAAGCATCTTTTGAATTAATTTCTGACGAGGGAGATATTAAAAATAAAGTTAGTGGTACCCTTGAAATTAAAAATTAGTTCTAAAGAATAGAATAATACAATGTGCTCCCTGAATATCTGGTCCCATGTCAAATAGGGATATAAGTGTCCTAAACACCACAGGAGGAAGTAAAAGTATATGGGCTTCAGGGTTTCAGGAAAACCTAAGGTTGTCCAGTATTAAAGGATTTTGACAAAGAAACGATGTTCCATATGGCTTGTATTCTGAAAGAAAATGGAGGCGAGAAGAGAAGGAGTATAGGAGAGTTTGCTCTTTCTTCTCCTACTTGTCTCTACTTCTGTGACTAAGTCGGTCATAGAAAGAAAAGCCCACATAAGTCAAAAGCAAACATAAAGATGTACTCAGAGCTCCTTGAAATCAGGAAAGTATTCATCAAAGCATCAGTACAGTGCCATCTATATATTATTTCCAATTTGTCAAAAAAAAAACACCTAAAGCATCAATAGCAAGTGCTGGTGAAAAGACCAAGATATAGAGACCCTGGGGTGAGCTTTCACATAGTGGGAAAATATTCCTCCCAGATCTATGACATTAAATATGTGGACTCAATAGTCTAACCATTCTACTGTTGTGGATTGCCTTGGTGTTGTGTGTATTTTGTTGCTAATTTTGTTTCCTTAAGAAGGGGCTGCCTCATGAGGAGTGGATCACCTACTCAGGTGATTTCATGTAAACTTTCTCCCCATTTTAACTGGTCAAATAAAGGCTAGAGCCTGTGATTGGGCAGTGGAAGGGAAAGGTGGGGCTGGAAATTTTCAAGAGGGGAGAGAAAGGAGGAGGGGGAGATGACGTAGGAGGAAGATGGAGCAGAACTACATGGCCTGGAGAAGCCACAAGTAGCAAGGGATCTCATAGCTAGAGAAGAGAGTAGTGTAGTGGGATGTCTGCCCAACCTAGATGCACAGTTCATAAATAGTATAACGGAGTTGTGTGTTATGTTCACGGACTTATTGAGGTGGGAGATTTTACTGCAACATTCTACTACTGTTGCTGTCCCCTGTAAAACACTATGGATACAAGAGAAAAATGTGTGCTGCTGTGCAGCAAGGCTGCTACAGTCAGCAGGTTTGCCAGTGTGTAACTAGCATAGCATGTGATGGAGTGTAAGAAGCAGTAGCTTAGGGGCATGTTAAATATTACATGCAGAACTTCAAAAATAGTATAGAAAATGTTGTAAGCAGAAATACATATATATATAAGCCAATTCCATGACAAAATTGCAAAGGTATGTGTGTTTGTGTGCAGAAGGTAGACATCAAGACATATTTTAAATGTAGTAGAAAAGTAAACATGGCCAGAAAGAGATGTGGAAAATGAGACAGAAAATAAAAGAAAAAAGTTAATTTAAGTAACCTAAACTTAACAGGAGCATTTCATAAATTCACAGTGATGCAATGCTATAAACTCAAAGCCTTCGGTCATTTTAAATTTGCTTGTCTGAGGTGTACATTTTAATTTCTTTTTAACTATTTAATGGTTGAGGCAAAATCAGGTTAAAACACATGCATAACGTAGTAAAAAGAGAGTTTTCTTGAAAGCTGATCTTTTTTAGTTTTTTTTAGTTTTAAAGGTTAGTACCAATCACTTAGGGAAAATAAAAATTTTTAAAAACTTGTTTTGGTCACAGTAGTTGAAGGACAGAGTAACCAAAAGTTCATTTTAGGGATTTCTTCTAGTCCATCCAATAAGTACTGGATAAAAATCTGGAGGAATATAATACCCAGAAACCAAAGTCTTACTCAGGGAGATAAGTGTTAAGCCAAACTTGAAAACATGTAGCTGCTGCTCTTTCTCAGTAGAAGCTAACTGCTATACCAGTTGGTCTTGAACCTAGGAAGCTGGTGCCACTGCCACTGGAGGCCAGGACAGTTTTTGCTTTGACTTACAGGCATTAAATCTTCTAGAAAATGAACACAGATATGAAGACTCTTTCAACTGAAGATGGAATAAGACCAAGGCTTAACCAAGCACTTATTTTATTTATGGTTGCATGAAAAGAATGTTTTTATTTTGAAACGTGATCATTCTTGCATTGAAAGGAGGGTCCAGGTTGCTAGTAATAGTTGTGAGGTGGTAAAAATGGACTATGGGGGGCGGTTATCAATGCCAGGCACAGCACTCACTTTCAATCCCAGAACAAAGAAGTTCATTCTTCTTTTATGTTAGCTACTGATAAACATGATTAATTGTGTATTATTAAACTTCCCATTACTATTTTAAATTATTTAGATATTTTGTGATGTCTCTCAGTGTTGAGTCATGTGTGAGGCGGGTCTCCAGGCAAAATTTAGCACTTTTTCTCTCCACTGTGAGAAATGGGAAATAGACATCCATTGAGCCCCTGCCTCCCGTCACCTTAATGACACCCTATTTAGGAATATTTTAACAGGGAACCATAGAAAGAGCTAATCTTATACAAAGGGCATATAATTTGCTGGTGGTAGAATTTCAAGCTTCCAGAGACATGTGAGGGTCTGTGTGTGATGAGTGTGTGGGTGTGTGCCTGTGTGTTTCTGTGCCTGCATTTCCCGGGCAGATGTAGTCACTGATCTGGGTATCAGCTGATCCTGAATCATAATAGATGCATCTTTTTTAATGACCTCATCATCTGAGAAACAAATTTCCAAACTGATCTGATTACCCTCATCTAAAAGCACTCATGAGGTATCAGTTTGTTCAAATTCATGAACTGTCACATATTCATCCCATGTAGAAAAAGTATTCTCCCACAAAAACGTTAAACACAGAGTCAAATGGACATGTCTGAAAAATACACCACTTCAGAATAATCAGTGAAGAAAGGCAGTGGTGGCGTACACCTTTAATCCCAGCACTTGGGAGGCAGAGGCAGGCGGATTTCTGAGTTCGAGGCCAGCCTGGTCTACAGCGTGAGTTCCAGGACAGCCAGGGCTATACAGAGAAACCCTTTCTTGGAAGAAAAAAAAATCAGTGAAAAAAGCTTTTCAAGACAAGATTTTCGGGCTGGTGATGGATCAGCAGTTAAGAGCACCGATCTCCTGCTCTTCAGGAGGTCCAGGAGGTCATGCATTCAAATCCCAGCAACCACGTGGTTGCTCACACCCATCATAATGAGATCTGATGCCCTCATATAGGTGTGTGAAGACAACTACCATGTACTTGGGCCTGAGTGAGTGGTGACTGGAGCAAGCAAGTGGCACTGGAGCAAGCAGGCTGGAGCAAGAGGGAGATGGGAAGGAGGGGAGAAAAAGACAAGGCTTGCTCATTTGCACAACCACATCTTCTAAATATATTAAAATCTGTGCCTTTAGTCAGATAAATCTTAAGGGATAGAAATTCTTACAAGCTAAGTGTTAGAGCTACTGGGCAAAGGTGGCATATCTTTGGCATTACCATGCAAGCCCCAATTTTCTTTGACTCCATCCACTGCAGGAATTTGTAACTTCAAGAAAAAGTCTTTGTGATTAAATTTCTGGCTATATATTTCCAAATGCTTGGAAGAGGAGGGTGGTGGAGGGGGAGGAGGAGGAGGAGGGAAGGAGGAGGAGGGAGAAGAGGAGGAGGAGAAGGAAGAAGAGGAAGAAGAGGAGGAGGAGGAGGAGCTGTATCCTTAGTTGAATAGAACAGACCATGCTTAGGTACAGCCTTCACACAAAACTTAGAAGATGATTTTTATAGCTCAAAGGCTTCTGACAGGAAGAGTCCTTGATTTTGGAAAGATTTGATCAGTGTTCCTTTCCAGTTCTTTCCTGTTTCCTGCAAACTAAAAATTTCCTTTTTGAAGTTCTAAGGTTTTCCATCAAACTCATATAGTGGAAGCAGTTGCCCTTTGGAGGTGAGTAAGGGCATCGCATATTCAACCTCAGATCATAGCTCCGCTCGGTTCTTTCCTGCTACGTTTGCCCAAGGCTTAGTATGTTCAGACTCTGAATAATTTTAACGACTAAACCAATTGTCAGCATGGGAAAGCAGATGCCACAGCTGCAGGCTGTGGACCAATTTGGATTACTATCATTTGGTATTTTCCTTTGACCTCATTTAAATCCGTTCTGACGACCTTTAAATCAGTTACTCTCATTATTCCACCTCCATAATAAATACCTATTCATTAGCTCAACAATTTCTTATTGAATGTCCATTATATTACATGTAGTTTATACAGAAAATGCTCCTTTATTGCTCAGCTTGGCCAGTTTGAGTGAAGGCTGTTGTTATCCACCCGGTTGCCCCATCATGACTAAGTTCCTCATTCATCAGCCATTGGGATGGCAAGTGCCAGCTCTACCTTTGCTTATGGTGGTGACTCCATACAAGGATAAGCATTCTCTGCAGAGCAACCACGTTTCATGACAAGATACCGACAGGAATACAGTAGGCCACCTTTTTGCCTCAGCGTCCATTGCTCTGAAGGATTATCCAGATAGAGAGAACAACACACTCCAGGGTTTACCACAGGTACATTCTAGGGAAACTCCACAAATCTTCATATCACAAGCAAAGCTCTAGAGTGGCAACCCAAGACTCAAGTAGGCTTCTGGACATCAACAGTCAGAGGTATTCTTTGGGGTTCCTGCAATTGCTACTGCAGTTGTCTCAGCTAGCACCCAGAGAAGCAACATGATTCGGTCACTAAGGGATCCAGTTCTTATCGGTCAGCAGGAATTTGAGCAACAACAAAAATATCTGGTATTTCCAAAAAACAAAACAAAAAAACCCTCCACAGTTTAACTTGGTTTTATGAGTTAATTCTCCATGAGTGGCTACATTGTACCTGAAAGGGTAACATCAATGCACTCTGCGAGTTTTCCATCAGTGAACTGATACATAGTAATTACTTCTTTTGAAAAGTAAGCCAAATCCTTGCTGCTCCAGCAGAGTTTACGTGTGACTCCTCCACTGGTTAGACTTTCTCATATCATACAAAGTAGCTTTAACCGAGTGTTTTACCCATTAACAGAGCAAACACTGATAACTGAAAGGCCACTGCTACCCCCTCATGCTTTGTGTCTATAACACAAATGGAATAGTCCATTTAGACTTTAAGAAAAAGGGAAGGACTCACCCTAACCCCAGAACTGTGGTTCTCAAGTTGGGGTTCATGACACCCTTGGCAAACTTATATCTCCAAGAGTATTTATGTTACAATCATAACTAGCAAAATTAAGTAGCAAAAAAATAATCTTATAATTGGGGTCATCACACATGAGAGTCTATATTAAAGGGTCATCTCGTTAGGAAGTTGAGAACCACTAACCTAGAAGAAACTGGCAGAAAATGGGTGACCCAGCTACACTGACACTTGCCTTCCAGGCACTGTGCCCACAGCTGCCAGAGCAATGTCCCCATGGATGAGTAGTTCTAGATTCCAGGTCTTGTTTTGTTGGAATCTTCTTAATGAAAAGGAGAGAAAGATCTAGCACCTTTCCTAGGATGGAAATCTAAGGACTTACTTCCTTGTACTTTTGATTCAAAGTAATCACCTTCATCCCCCAAACTCCAGGGAAGATAATGTATCGAGTCCTAGAACTTACTATTTTCTTTCTCAGTACTCAGTTCACTTTATCAAATATTTGCTGAGCACCTTGTCAATACAAGACCTGTTTAACCCACTTGGGAATGCATCAATGAATAAAACAGACAGCCTTGCCTGAACTCCTGGCTATGGCCCACTGTCTTTCTGTGCAACCTTGTAGGAGAAAGGCTGGGACAGAGGAAAAGAAATTGGTGATAGGAAACAGATTTCTAGATTTCTGTCTGGGAATGCCTTTGAATATTCTCTCCCAATATCAACACTGTGTGGCTCATTTATTTGCTTAGAGTATATGGTTGGTTTTATATGACTACTGAAATATGAATTTTGGTTTAAACAGACTGAAAAATCTCAGTTGGGGTGAAGAGAATCTGAAAGGGAAAGAGAACCACATCATGAACAGCCATCATTACTGAGTCATCTGACTTGTTTGGGGAAATTATTTGAGTTAATCATTAATGTCTATTAAAAATGAAGGAATTATGAAAACCAGTGCAAATAAAATATCATGTCCTTTCTGCATTTATGTAAGTGTATAAAATTAAAGGCTAAATATCTGACTATTGAGAAAAAGATTTTTCAGTCACACTGGAGAGGGCCTATGAGATGAAAAGATTCTGTCAGTACTTTAACTATCAGGACACTTAAACCTGCCAATGGGAAAGTTCATTATTCTTCAGTCTTAACATTTTAAAATGGATTTTTTTTCTTAAGCCAGAGTGGCTTTTGTTTTTCCATGGGAGACTTAAAATGTTGACAAATATCCAAAAGTATTTACATTTATATTTCCCATTTCATTCTACCAAAGATTTTAAATGGCTGATAAGATTCCTGACCTGAAGAGGTGACAGAGAGATCAACATATTAAAAATTAGTGTCATTTATGACAACTTCTGTGTCAATGAATATGATTACTAACATTAAGTTAGAGTCAAATGAAAACTATATTACCTCATTCATATTTACCCTGAAAGTATAACAATCTTCAGTAAAGCAAAGATTCTCCTGATGCCAAGGTTTGATAAGAACTTCTTCTCCATATCGTATTTATATGAGAGTTTGTTTATGACATTACAGAAAAAATATAAAATGAGATGTCACAGGGTGATTGTGATGATCAAGTCCAACTCAAGGAAAACTAGCTGCTGACTTCATTAGAAATTGTGTGGCCACTCTACACAGCTCGCTGACTTCCTGAATCAATTTGGTGGTTGTGATCCTAAAGCCATCGTTGCTCTGTACCTCAATGCAGGGGGTGCTCAGAAATCATGGAGCTCTATTCTGTCTAGAGCAAACAGAACTCAGATCCACTTCACAAGTGCTCTTGGTCTTCAGTATATGCTGATTGCTGATGACAAAAACTGGACTCATCAGAAAGTGTGTCCTCCACAATCCTTACCCATGCCCCAACCCCCATCCCCTTCTCCTCTGAAAGGTGGGGGCCCCCTGAGTATCCCCCCCCACCCTGGAACTTCAAGTCTCTGTGAGGTTAGGTGCTTCCTCTCTCACTGAGGTCAGACAAGGAAGCCCAGCTAGAAGAACATATCCCATATACAGGCAACAGCTTTGGGGATAGCCCTCTCTCTCTGCCCTGATCCAGTTGTTCAGGACCCACATGAAGACCAAACTGCCCATCTGCTACATATGTGCAGGAAGGCCTAGCTAAATACATATTTTTAAGATAAGACTTGAGAACTTTCAATCCATAAAGGGGTGAAAGTCAGGAGTGTGCTGAGCTATTTCTGTCAAGAGCTTTCAGTGAATGTAAACAGCCAACAGTTCAGGCAGGTTCTTGGGAGTCAGGGACTGGTGTTCTGTGCTGCTGATTAAAGGCAAGGTCAGGTACACTGAAAATCAAAGTGCACATCAGCTGTTGCATTCTTAGAATGCCAGGCAGGCACTTGAGACCTCCGTGAACATGGAGAGGAAACAAATGACCACTGAAAAGCCAACCAAAGTATTCCTAGGTCATCTGCTCTCCCAGGCTGAGGATATGGGGTTGAGAAGATGACTAGCCAGATCAGGACTGTTCTAATGATTGTTTAAAAATGCTTCCATTTTGTATTATTTGCTAGTGAAGACAAATGACCCTAAAGAGTGGACTGAGAGATGAAACATCTACAACACACCTTGTACCTGGGGCTTAGATATCATTCCAACAGAGGAGACATAAAGATCGTAAAAGTCAAAGGGATTTTGCTATGAGATTGTGTCTCTTAGGAATGTTACAAGCTACACCCATGACATCTCTCCAATATGACTGCCTGAACATGAGCGGAACAAGGATTACAGCATTCGATAAATGAGAGTGGGTGGGGGAAAGCCTACGAGGCCCTAACCTTACAATAAGAACTATAGAAACTAAGAGATGCTATGAGAGTGGGAAAAACAGTCTTCCCCAGGTAGGAGCATATCAGTTGGTTATTCAATACTAAATGCTCATCCCTGAAAACAAACATTCAAGTAACATTATACAGACTAAGCAGGGTATATCTGTGTATTTAGGAATTTATGCACAGTAAGTGTGTGTGTGCATGTGTAACACAAATTAAACAAAAGGGTATGGGTTGGAAAGTAAGCAAGGGGGTATATGGGAAGGCTTGGAAGGAGAAATGGGGAGAAGAAATAATATAATGATATTATAATCTCAAAAAATAAAAACATAATAATTTTTAAAAACAGGCCAAGCACCACAAACAAAAGGACAAGCAGGTCTCCCAAATCTCCACCAAGCATAGCCAAGTATGCAATATCAATATTCATAATGTCTCATGCACTGAAGATTATCATGTTAGTTTCAGAACAGAGACTATTTATGCCTTATATAATGTATTACAATATGAACAAGTGTCAGTTCAGCTTACCAGCTTCAAGCTCTAGAAACATGCTGTTTTTAAGTTTGGCTACAGTAAACTGTTCACATATGACGATTATAAGTATGTATCTTTGTTAAAGTTATCCTCAAGTAATACTTAACTTACAAACAAGCCACTTTAAAATTAAAGAATTCCCCATACTTTGTTCTGTAGCATTGCTCACTGAAATGTGCTGGGGATTTCATCCAGTGGCTCCAATGTCTCCATGAGGGTAAACACCTGCTTGAAGGAAAAAAAGAAAAGGCACATGATCAAGACCTAAGGCGAAGAGAGGATATTCAAAGTTTTCAACTGTGATGTATCTTCTCCACACCACAGAGAACTTTTCTGTCAGCTACCCAAGCTAACCAATCCAATGTCCGAGTCTTGATCTTTAACAATAGTAAAGTTACACACATGTGAAATTTCATGGATTCTTAAGATGGGCTCGGCCTATCTCAATTAGAGCCCACTCCTTCACGTGTTAGCTGTGTGATCTTGAGAAGGTAACTGTATAGTCTATGCCTCAGTCTCTTTTTTTGTTTGTTTGTTTCTGATTTTTTCCTTTTTTTATTGAAAATAGATTCTTCCCTTATACAATACATCCCAATTACTTTCCCCTCTGAGAAATGTGACAGAGATTTCAGTTGAACAAGTCCTGCAGCCCAGAGAAGTCTGAGCTTTGCCTTGAAGACTTTGAGATAAACCAAAACGTGTGTCCCATGCACAGGGCATTTAGCACACACATGCATTTCATAAAAGTCATTCCATGGATTAAAAAGCTCAGCAGTTAAGAGCTCTGACTGCTCATCCAGAGGTCCTGAGTTCAATTCCCAGCAACCACATGGTAGCTCACAACCATCTGTAATGAGATCCAATGCCCTCTTCTGGGGTGTCTGAAGACAGTAACTGCACTCACAAGAAAGGAAGAAAGAAAGGAAGAAAAGAAGGAAGGAAGGAAGGAAGGAAGGAAGGAAGGAAGGAAGGAAGGAAGGAAGGAAGTCACTCCTTCAGATGGAAAAGGCAGAGAAAGTGAAATGGAGCCAGTCTGAGAGCAGTGAGGATAGCTGCACCTTCAGCCAGAGGAGGAGGATGCTAACTGGTACGATGTAATGTCAGCACAGTAGAGGTAGAAAGGAGACGTCGAGGGAAAACACGGTGTAAGGTCTGCTGCAGGTTGATGGAGAAATGTCACAGTAAGCATAGGCGGGTAGAGATGCCATCACAGTAAGGATGCACCGTGGCTTGGGGCTCACTGGTACCTCTAGCTTGTCTAGAAGCTTGAGAACCGTCACTGGCACCCTATGGATCATCCCTGTCTACACTGTCTATCCTAGCTGATGTGCAGTTTCAGCTATCTATGATTAACAGTTGTTCTTCCCTATGTCTAGAAAGCATGTGAGCCCTTGCCCAGCTGCAGTGTCCCTAGACAGCCTTGGCCCATGGCTAGCATCAGTAATGGCTCCTCCTCCTCCTCCTCCTCCTCCTCCTCCTCCTCCTCCTCCTCTTCTTCCTCCTCCTCCTCCTCTTCCTCCTTTTCCTCCTCCTTCTTTTCCTCTTGCTTTTCCTCCTCCTCTTCTTCCTCTTCCTTTTCCTCCCCCTCCTCCTCCTTTTCCTCCTCTTCCTCCTCCTCTGGGCAATCTTAGCTGTATCTCTTTTTGTATCTTGTCTCCCGTTTCTCCTGCCTTTGTAGCACTTAAGAAAGACAAAAGGCCAGGCATAGTATCTCCATTGCTAAGTGAAGGATGTTTTGATGGATTTGTTTTTCATCTGAGGAGAGGGAAAGAGAGAGAAAGAAAGGTCAAGGGGAGGGTTGAGGAGAGAGAGAGAGAGATTAAATGAGTTTACTAGACATGCCGGTGCTTACCTGTAAGGCCAGCTAGTATGGAAGCTAAAGAAGGAAGATAATAAGTTTATGGTCATCTTGTGGTGCTCATTGAGACCCTGCATCAAAAAAGAAAAAGGTAGCATAAGTAGTCTACATTTTTTTTTAATCTGGAGTGTTGGGTAAACCATGTGCTGCTTGGATCTGAAAGTAATAGCTAGAGCTGGGTGTCTGGTAACATAGTAGACTTGTCTAGCATCCATGAGGCCCTGCATTTGATCCAAAGCAGTAGTACTCAGAATAGAAATCACTAAAAGAACAAGCAGTAGTTGAGTAGATAGAGTGCTTGACTGTCATTCAGAAGGCCTGGGTTCAATCTTTCACCACCATGTAAACAGGAATGAGGACACACCCCTATGATCCTAGCACTCAGGGTGTAGAGGCCATGGACCAGGAGTTCACCTTGCTTTAGCCACATAGAGAATGAGGCTACCCTGGATTACATGAGACACTATCTCAAAAAAATTGAAAATATCTAATGTTAGTTAGTTTTAACTGTCAAGTTGGCTAACCTAGAATCATTTGCAAAGAGAGTTTTGTGGGAAGGTTTGGTTTAGTTTGGGGTTTTTGACTCAGGCATTCTCACAACCTTTAATTATTTTGGAATATGGCAATATACCCATTCATATCAGATCTAAACACATTAAGAATATCATAATCTCCATTTTACCTTTAGATAGGAGAATTAGATAGATTAGATAGGAGAAAAGAGAAATATAATAATAAAAAATACTTAACCTAAAAAATGAGACAAGAGAGAAAAAAGTTGCTAGATCAGGTGAGAGATTCTAAGTTTATATATTTAAAACCATAGTAAATTTCTGTTGTTATTTTTGAGAAGTTCAGACACAAACACTCTCACATGCACACACACTCACACATATGCACACACATACAAACACATATACACACATGCACACTCACATACACACGCTGTGTGTGTGCCTCTGTGTGTGTGTGTGTGCCTCTGTGTGTGTGTGT
>NW_021604590.1:2749566-2804279 GCF_004785775.1 Grammomys surdaster | reverse complement strand
GTGTGTGCCTCTGTGTGTGTGTGTGTGCCTCTGTGTGTGTGTGTGTGGGTTTAAGATTTCCCTTGCTCGGTCTTGTCTCCTGGATCTCCGCGCCTGTGTCAGGTCTCTATCTACTTCCTTCCATTTAAACTTGCTATATTATTTCCTGCTTCTGGAAAAATCTTTTAGTGCATGGTTGTATGAAAATACCATCACTTTGCTTCATCTAAACATTTTCTTGGTCAGTGCTGTGCTGGCATTTATTTTCTTCTTTAACAAAATAAAATGTAGTAAGATAAAACAAAAACCCGTCATATCAAAGTTGGACACGGCAAACTGACTGGAGGAAGAGAACCCCAGAGAAAGCATAAGAGTCAGAGACCCGCCTCATTCACACACTCAGGAGTCCCACAAAGACACTGAACTGAAAGCTGTGATCTATATACAGAAGCCCTGGTGCAGACCCAGTTGTCCCTATACTTGCTGCTTCTGTATCTGTGAGTTCATGTGAGATTTTTCTCAGTTGATTTACAGAGCCTTGTTGTCCTGGTGTTCTCCATCCCCTCTGTCTCTTATACTCTTTCCTCTTCTCTTTTATAATCTAGATCAGATTAGACTATAGTAGTTTATCTAGAACAAATGTAGGAAAACTCAGCCCACTGTGGGCAGCACCATTCCCTACACAGAGGATCCTAAACAGCTAAAGAGTGAGAAAACTAGCTGTGAGGAAGCGAAGAAGACATTAGAACTGCATGCATTTATTTCTCTCTGCTCTTTACTGTGGATATGATGTGACTAGCTGCTAGAATCCTCGCTTTGACCTTCTCCCAATGATAGACTATAAACTGAAATTAGAAGCTGAATAAACCCTTTTCCCCCTAAGTTGCTTTTTTGTCAGGATATTTTATCACAACAACAAAAATTAAATTAGAACCGTTCATGAGGATAAGAACTTTTGTTTAAATTTAATTAAAAAACAAAAATAGGTGTATGATTTTTGTAGATGACAAGTTGGTATATATTTTACACAGGAGTTGGGCATGGTAATTGTGTTGCTACTATAGCAACCCCTAATGGTTTGAGAGGAAACCATTCCATGGGGCTTGTTAGTGACTGATTTCATTTTTTAAAAAAACACTTTATGTGACTAGCAAGCAAGGGAAATTATACCTTCCTAGTTTGAATCCTTCCCAGTTTGAATTCTTAGCCTGTCAAGAGCAGAAAAGAAGTCATGTGACCCACAAAAGAGTAGTGGAAAGCAAACCTACAACAGTGGAGAGAATAGTTGACTTATCTGACATGAGCTCCTGTGTGAATGTTGACTGGGGTCCACGTAATTCATACAGTATCCATGCAAGCATTCCTTGTACACACCAGACATGTGTAGGTAGGAATGCCCGTATAAGCCCTCATTCTACATAGCAGACATGTGTAAGTAGGAACCCCCATGCGAGCACTCATTCTACATACCAGACATGTGCAGTTAGGAACCGTCCTTCCTTTCATGACCCCTGAGCTAAACATCCACAGCAGTAGTGGCAGCACAAACCCTGAGTCTCTGTTCTCATCAAAGAATCAAGTGAGCCTGATGCTAGTGGGTGGGAGCAGTGTTCCCCTGGGAAGAGGAAAGAGAGAGTGTTGATAAAGACATGCTGGTGGTCATTCCTTTATTTTATCATGTAGTGTTGTTTACATGTAACTTAAAGACATTGTCTTGTATTCTTCATGTCATCTCTTGGGTGACTTGTGATGCCCAATATAACATAAAGACTGTAAAGAGCTACCATTCAGCATTGTTTCTCTATTAAAGACAAGAATAAAGAAACCACACCCATGCAGTTTTTGGATTCTCCATTGGATGAATCTGTAGCTGTGGCACGCTTAGACATACCTAAATTCTTAAGACAAGTTACCACAGACTGGCTCAATAGCCAAGTGATACATAAACAACAGTTTTTATTTGGAGAAAATATTTTTATTCTCCTGCTTCATAGTAAAGAACGGGGATTTTTAAAAGCGATAAAATAGGTCTAGAAAGGTGGCTCAGCAATTCAGAGCATGAAGTGCTTTTGCAGAGGCCCTGAGTTGGCGCCCTTAATCCTGAGACTAAAGATGGGGGAAAGTGGGCACTAAAGGTGGGTGGTTCCCTCTGTCAGCTGATCTCAGGAGAGGCTAAAGGGCATGAGGCATGCCATTAGACCTTAGGGATCACACTGAGACCTTAAGACTTCCCTACAGGTTGAGATTCTAGCAGGTTGTGTAGAGGCAAAGGCTCAACAGTGCATGATATTTGACTACTGACAGCAGCCATGGATCCATATAGCTAGGAAAAAGCAAGAGAGGGAAATGTTTGAAGCCTGGCTGCACATCAAAAGCCATGAGAATGTTCCACAGGCAGGTTCCTAAACATCTGTGACACATCCAAATAGACTGTCCCCAAATTACTTATGGATCTTGATGTCAAGCCAGGATTGTGAAGTAGTAATGCAAGGTAGGTAGTGTGGAACTGACTACTGAGGTTCTGAAATTCAGTGCAAAGCACTGAGCTCTTGATTGCTACGGCCTGGCATGAGGAGGAGGCTCCCTGCCAGAGAGACTGCTTAAGATGGATACAAAGAAACTAAGATGGATACAAAGAAACTAAGATACTTGCACACCTGGAAGGTGGGGTGGGAAGAAGAGAGAATACAAACAGAGCCCACTGATTTTTATATTCCAAAGGACTAGATGAAAATCACTACCCCAACTCCAGGGTGCCCAGTAAATTTGTTCAATAAATGCTTAAATAGATGATATGAAATCTGGAAAACTGAAGTTGAATAGAAAATTAGGGTTTCACCAAAACAAAATAAGCAAATTTAAAAGGATGAAAAGTTGGCAGGGAGCTGAGTTTACTTTCAGACTGTGGTAAAAACGCAGGATAAAACATGGTTCAAAGAGCACAAGGGAAGTGTGCGGAGATGAGGCATGGGCCTCTCAGCCTCAGTTCTGGAAACGTTGCTAACCTTTCATGTAGTATTTGCATGTGACAAGCAGACTAAAGTATGAACTGTACTTCTGACAGGTTACATCTGCTCTGGGATTTGCTGAATGTCACCTGAAGGCCCCTGTGTCTGCTTCAGAGAGCTCCTGTTGAATGACAAAGACGATAAGAGCAGTAAGTCCAGGTGGGGAAACCCTGTGGGAAGAGCAGGGCCTTTTAGACCCTGCCATCCGCCATTAAAACAGAAAAGTAGCAAGGTATGAGTTGTACTCCCAGAATTCACAGTTAACTACCAGCCCCCACTGCACTTCACACACAGATGCCACACAAATGTACACACCACACACTACACACACATCACACATATACACACATATGCTATGTACACACACGTACACATATAAATACACACCACACATATACACACCACACATACACACACAAATACACACACCATACATACACACATGCACAAACACAAACAAAAACACATACCACAAATATACACATATACACACACCACACAAACACCACATACACACATACACACATAAATACATACCCCACATATACACACAAACACACACAAATACATATACATGTGCACAAACACACAAACAAAAAATACACACCACAAATACACACATACCACACAAACATGCACATACCACACACACACATCACATACACACACAAACACACACATACCTCACAGATACACATATGTACATACGTACATACATATATATATACATACATACATACATACATACATACACACACCACACACACATACACACATACACCACATGTACACACACATACACCTGTACAGACACACACATCACACACACTACATACACATGCACATATACACACACATACACACACCACAAAATAAAAACTCCTATTTCTCCAGGCTCTGATCTGACAGAATTACTTTAAAAATGTGCTTCAGGTTTGGGGATGTACCTCAGTGATGAAGTACTTGTCTGTCATGTACAAGGCCTTGGTTATTATGCCCAGCAGAATTTCTTGGTGGATTTATTTATTCGTGTTGGAACGAAAGCCAAAAAGTGTTCACAGCTTCCTCTTATTATTTATAGTGTGACAGAAATTTTTTAAAAAATTAAGAACTACTCTTTCTTCTGATACTTTTTCTGACTCTTGAAGATCCCTTTTCCTTTTGATTTATTTTGTTTGCTAACCTTAACTGGCACAATGACTAGATAACATTGACATTCATGAGAAAAAGGTGAGTTGCATTCAGTATTGGGGAGGGAAGATGGGGAGAGGAAGGTCTTGGGGGATGGCACGCTGTCTCAATGCTTGTGCTTTGCCATTGTGTGCTGTGAAATATTTAAGAGGCAGAACAAGAAAAATTATATTACAGTATATAATAATATGTTAACAATATATCTTAAAAAATTAATATCACAGTAAAGAACTGAGTTTGGGTGACCTCGATTCTTATGTTCCTTCTTCAGTTATTGAAGAAACAGTATCTGAAACACATAGAATGAAGAAAGCTCATAAATACAAAGTTATATATTATTCTACTGTCAGTGTGGTAACAAACTTACAGAGGAAGAGTCTACTTAGTTGCTACATCCCAATATGTGAATTGTCTATGATATAGTCTTATGTTACTAGTATGCCCTGCACACTGGAGTGTCTGTGGACTCAGAAATTGTCTTGAATGCTCTATTTTGAACCACTATTGAAAACTTTGAAGCTTTTTATTATAGAAATTGGGGCAACATGATCCTGGCATATACATGAGAGAATGAGGGAGGGAAAGGGGGGAAAGGAGAGAGAGAGGAAGGGATGGAGAGAGGGAGGAAGAGAGAGAGAGAGAATGATAATGCTTCAGTGCACAAAATAAAGACAAATGCATTGGTAAGTTAACAGGCAGCACTGACAGTTGTTTCCAGCATGCAGGTACGTTTCCTATCCTCCCTAGAGAACTTCCTTCCTGCCACCTAGACCCTGTTCCCTAGCCTTTCTTCTCTCCTACATTTTTCCTCCTATTAAATTGCCATGATTTGGATTATTAGTTTGTCTTTGATGGAGGTACTTTTACCCTAAGTGTTATCTCTTTAAGACCTTCCCATCAATATTTTTATTCCTAACTATAAAATTAAAGCTGAGTTTTGCATAGAATTGCATTTCTGTGTCATATAGTGAGAGAGGATAACTGTAAAAGCCTTAAAAAAATAAATCAGTTTCAGATGTGAAGCTACCGGAAAATGATAAGCTCAAAACAAAATTAGATTCGCAAGTTTCCACCTTCTGTCCTTTCATCTCCCAATCTCAGCAGTCAGGTCCCCACCCTCTACCCAAGAATGCAAAGGTGAGCTGGACCCAGGGCCATGTCTTGTTGTTCTGTCTTTTCCACCAAAAGCAACCCTGAGGGTCTCTTACATCCACTTAAGAAGCTTTTATCCCACTACCACTGCCTCCCAGTGCATTTTCCTACTGATTTAATATATTGGGACCATGTTTCTTAGCACGTATTACTGCTAATAAGTTGTTAATGGTGAATAAGAAGAAGAGAAGGAGGAAGAAGAGGAAGAGGAGGGGGTAGGAGAAGGAAGAAGAAGAGGAGGAAGAGGAAGACAAAGAGGAAGAAGGGAAGGAAGGAGAGGAAGAAGAGAAAGAAGAGGGGGAGGAGGGGGAGGAGGAGGAGGAGGAGGAGGAGGAGGAGGAGGAGGAGGAGGAGGAGATGGACTTACCTGGAGGTTGGGCAGGAACACATTACATGTGTGATCACTGCTAGCATCTGTGGCAACATCCAGGAGGGTTCTGTCAGCTAGCATCACAGTAACTAATACTCATTATAAGCAATTTATTTTTAAATATATACACATTTATTTTTGGCTCACAGTTTTTAGAGCTTTCAGTTCATGAGAAGCTGTTCCCCACTAGGGAATGGAGTTTGTGGTGAGGAAACAGAATAGGAAGGTGGTACACAGCATTGCATCTCATGGCCAAGAAGAAAACCGAGAAAGACAAAGAGACAGTAAAATACCCAAACTAGCATAAACATTGCCAAAATAGTGGGAAAGATCTGCTTAAAGACTAGAGAACAGAAAGAGAGGAGGAGGCCAGCAGATGCAAAAACATAAAAGTACACCAAACTGTGGACCACACCAGGGAGGTTATTACAGTGATGAATCCAAGTATTAAGATGTGTGGACTTGGTGTGACCACATTGTTTAACAAAATATCAATGGTTCCCATTTGGCTAATGATTTTTAAACTTTGTAGTATTGCAAATGCATGTCTATGCTATGATCTGGGTTTTACTTTCCATAGTCAGTATTCACCAAATTATGCAGAATACTGGGCATTTTATTATAAAGTGGATTTTCTGTGATAGGATTTTGTCCAACCATAGGCTACAGTAAATACTCTGTGTAGTTTAAGGATGAGGATGCCAAGCGGTCTGGGAGGTTAAAAGTATAAAATACACTTTGAGGTTACATTTTTCATGGTTTAATAGGCTATTACCCGCTGTCAACGGAAAGGCATCTGAAGTGCCTCGGAAAACATGCTAGAGAGAAACAGGCACACAGATGCTAATGACAAAAAGACTATGGCTTTTCTAGCTGAAGTTTGGCAGCTTCATCTAAAAAATAGTATCAATATGACCAGAATTTTTACTTTCCCAAAGCATTCCATGGAAGTATAGCAACCAGAACAGCAAAACCAACGCCCCATAGCCAACTCAATGATACAGAAGTCCTAAACTGCATCTCTCTCAACCAAACGTGTGTTCTTTAAATACTTGCAGGTGGCATAAATTGTTAGTTATATTAGAGCATGAATGGTTCTCATAATGTGTTACAGAAGACAAAAAGCTGAGGGCCTCCTGTTACCACCAAGAAACAGAGAAATGAAAGCCATCAAAGCCGTCACCACAAAGCTTGGAATGTCAGTCTGGGAGGAGCACCTGAAACCAGTGGGTCTCTCTGACTCTATTGTGTGGGTGGACCTAGAGAACCATGTGATCTGGGGTAGCCTGAGCATAACAGACACTGAATAGGGACTCTCAGCACACACCTCCTCTAGCCAACCTCCATGGTAAGGAATAAGTTCTGGAACTAGAATCCAAACAGAGCAGGAAAACAGCTCGAGGGCAAACAGACAAAAAGAAAAGCTAGGTAGATGTGGAGGAAGAAGAGAGACATCAGGAAGCATGTGGGAAAAAAGGCTATGGAGGAGAGGGGTCTTTAGCCCTGAGGATACATCCATGGATACATCCATGGGCACCGTCAAAGTCTAGACATACTGCACTTTCTTCCTATACTCATACCAATGATAAAATTGAGTCCACGAACCTAAGCACAGTGAGAGATAAATAGGAATAATAAACCAGAATGCAGCAGTAGGTTCACACTATTTCTCTCTCTCCTTCTTTTTCTGTTGACACGAAGCAAGTAGAGTATGCAGCATGAATAACCTATAACCTATGGTAAAGGATGACTCATGTCCCCAGTTGGATGGAGTCAGGCAACACAAAGCATTGATTTTAATTATAGTGCTCAGAGATAATACCTCATTTTAAACTTAGGAAATGTATTTTGGGAAATTTCCATTTAATGTTTCTGACCTATGTTTGACTATGGGTAACTGAACCAACAGGAAAATGAGTCATAGATAAAGGGAGGCTACTGTGTTTGTAAACGTCTCCTAATAAGAGAAGAGACAGCCAAAGATCTCAGCCGCTGTCTGTGGTGACATCTCTCACATAGTGAAAGGCCAGGAGCGGGTGTATATACAGTGCTATGGATCTGTGTGGGCAGCCACCCTGTCTCTGTACAGAAGCAAGTAACAGTGACGCATTTAAAACTGTTGCCCATGAAGTCACCTGTTTTCAAAAACTTAATTTTCAGGTTGTCTAATATAAAGTCAAACCTACCACGATAAGTTACCATGCGGATGCTACGTATGCCTGAAACAATAATATATACTCACTTTTCTAGGTAGACAAGAGTCTTTAAAATACGCTATTGCTTATATAATGAGGGAGAATGAAACATACAGATAGAAATTAATGTTTATATAGCAATATATTAATATGTTAATAAAAAGATGTCACAGCATTTAAAAATAAAACTGTCCCTTCAGGCAGAGGAAGAAGCCAGAATAAATAAGAGAAAGATAAGCACCAGATTCAACTTGTAAGTTTTAACTGAGAGTCACATAAAGCTTCACATCATCATAAAGCAAAATTAAATTGGAAGCAATCTGTAAACAACAGTAAAATGAGAGCACGGTGCCTGCCTGTCCAGTAGATGGCGCAACAAGGCTAAGAGGAGGATGGCAACGGACTTCAAATCACAGGCGACATCCGGATCCCAGGCTCACCATGCTTAGGCCAAACACACTGCAAGGAATTGTGAGCTGACTGTTATCATCATCCCCTTCGAGTGTCTCAGGATCTACTCTCACGCTTGTGTGTGTGCGGCTGAGTGAGTAGACATCATCAGAACACTGAAAACTGACAAACGACAAAGGAATACAGATTTTAAAAGCAATTCTGCGCTTGAACCTGAGTAAGACACACCATGAATTTGTGAAGGTTGTTTTAGTAGATAAGTGTTTCCTATTTTATGTTCTCAGAAAGATTTAGAAGGTGCTTAGACCTTCACAATGAGACCATGGTCTCTGTCCCATGCCGGGCCTGATAGGGGCTCCTGGAAGAGAGATGGATTCAGTCTGGGGACAGGAATATAAACTCTTCTTACCCACAACACAGATATTATATATGTCTAACTATTCCACAGGAAGATAATATTCACTGTCAAGTAAGAATACATAACTGTTTTGTGTTGGAAACAGGTTTAAACCTTTACTCACATTGCAACAACATAAGAGACCACTAGGGGGCAGTGCTGTCAGCTCAGCACTCTGGGGATTAGAAAGTGGCCTATGGTAACATTTCTCTCGCTGACTTCTGAAGTTTGTTCAAGTTCTGAACTAGCTAATAATCTTTCTCTCTGAATATCTTTTAACTATAATTCCTGCCCCCTCCCCCGCCAAAAAAGGAGGAAAATTGGACATGGTTAAAAATAATAATAATAAATTTTTAAAAGGGTAGCAATTTCTAACGTGTGCAGAAATAGCATCTAGTTGAAGCTGCATCTTCTTCTTCTTACAAATTCAGTCCTTTTTCACATGCTTCTCCCGGCATCTTGGCAACTCTGTCGCTCCTGATATTATCAATTTAATTCCAATTCAAAAATATGTTAAATAATAAGTTTGGATACTATCCCACTGTCTATTTTTTTTTAAAAAAAAAAAAGGACAAAACTGAAATGTCAAAACTAAAGAACAAAGCTATAGAAACTTATTTACATTTTCTGAAATTATTTTGCCAAGTTTTTGTTGTTGTTTGTTGGTTAGGTTTAGGGGGGTTATACTTTATTTGTTTTTACTCTTTTGTTTTTAAGACAGTATTTCACAGTGTAAAATACAGCCTCCGTATTTTCAGTGTTCTGATGAAGCCTACTCACTTGACCGCACCACCACCTTGAGAGTAGATCCTGAGACACCCAAAAGGGATGATAACAGTCAGCTCCAACTCATCCATCTTCCTGGCTCAGTGTCCCAAGTGCTGGAACTATGAAGGCAGTACCTCCCTTCTCTGGTTCATAGCTCACCTTCAAAGCGTCTGTCAACAGTGATTTTGTGGTAGATCACGTAGAGTTGGGCACAGACCATAGATAATCCATATGTGGTCATGACATCAGCATTTTATGCCCAGCTCAGAATCCAGAACCTTAATATGCAGTGACTTTTCTAACAGACAAGCAACAACACTTGTCTTTTGTTTTTCTTTTTTAAAAGTACACTCTCTGGAAGTACCACACAAGCTGGGTTCTGAACTCCTCTCTGGCCTACTTAAATTCTAATTCTTCATTCCACACGGTTCTCGTGATTTATTTCCCGAAGTCTGTTTGGAATGTGTCATTAGCAGCAGGTGGTGGGGGTGATTATGAAAATACGTGATTAATACCATTAATCTTGCTTGGTTCTGATTCATTTGCTCAAGTCTTTTGTACCTGGAGTTTCTATAGCCTAATCTCTTGGTATTTTATACATAATAAGTGGCTTGCGATTTGGACACATGTTGGTGCGACTCAAAATTTCAGTTCATTGTGGTTTCTATCAGGTTTGAGATAACTTTGGGTCTGCCATATCAGCCAGAATGGTGGGGAAAGAAGAGTCCACTCACAAGGAGGCTGCAATGAATTTAAACCAGGGCCTATTTTCACAGCAGTGGACAGGCTGGAAAGAAAGTAATGAGAGAGACTGGAGTGCACAGTACTGTGTCCAGTAGGAAGCTGTCACTACCATGGGCCTAAAGGGACAACCAAGAAAATGGCTAGTTCTTTAAGAAGCACAGCTGTGGAGTCCTCAGGAGCTGCTGTCCTAGACGGAACCACAATCTGCTGACAGAACAACAAGATGAGGGAGAGCAGAAGCAGGAACAACCATACCTTCTTCCTCCCATGCTCTACTTCAGCAAGAGCCTGACCTTAGCGACCCAGAGAAAGAAGGGGACAGGAACCCAGGTGGTGGCAGTAACCATGGAGGATCACAGACCCTAGAAGCTGGAGATCAACCCTAGGGGTTTCTGCATGTGTGTCTATTTGATTCACAAGTTCTTCCCCAAATCCAAGGGAAGGGCCCCTTTAAGGAAGGCTTTCCTTAGAAACGCTAGGATTTATGTTCCCTGCATCATGTCTGATGGTTTTTGAGTGGTTCATAGGGAGACATCTGCTACTGCATAAAAAACGTGGAGTTTATTCTTAACATCACCTGACAAGCTTTCAAATGGGTTCAGTATTCCTGATACTAGAGAGCTCAGGCAAAGATCCAGGGAAAGGGGATACAGGTTTACTCTCTCTGCCTTGCTGAATTAGTCAGCCCAGCCTGGGCTGCTGCAGTCCTGCCTCCGTATGTGGTTAACTGAGCTTTTGTTTTCTCAGTGCAAAGCTTTTTACTGATTTCATCAATTATTAGTCTTATGACCCCATTGCTTCCCGATTCCATTCCTGCATTTTCACTTGAAAGGATTTGTGAAAAGCAAGTCTGACCTTTTCGTCCTAACCAAACTATCATTAAAGATGTGCTACCAAGAAAGCAAAGGATGAAAACCCTCCTATTAAAAAATGCATACTACTCTAAAATGTATGAAGTAGATAGAAAAGTGATACGTTGTTGCCTGTGCCCTGAACTACTTGCTGCCCAACCCTACCTGCCCTTGTGGGTTGGAAGTAAGGTGGCCAGGAGTCAAAGACACAGACACCAGGGGCAGGTGAGAAATGCAGCAGCAAGCTCATCTGAACGCTACTGCAAACTCTTTTAATACCCTCCACTGAAGCCCCATTGGTCCCAAGAAAGCATCTCTTCTAAACGGCAGTTCCTGATTGGCTGGCATTGTCCGCACCAGCAATCCTTGGTCTCTCAGGAGTTCTCAGTTAGGTTCTCCTGCAGGAGATGCTTTTGTGGCTTGGAGCCCTGGCATTTACAGAGAGTCCCCCGACCCCCCACAGTTCCTGCTACAATACTGTCTCTTGTCTAAGAACCTCTTAACTCAAGACCTATCTGACTTTTTCAAGGCACCTCTCCTTCCTGCCTGAGTGGGTAGTTCCTAACCAAGTGACTGGGGGGGGGGGGTAGTTCCTAACCAAGCGGCTGGTGGGCTGGGATAGGCTTCTACGTGGGAACCACCCTCAAGGCCTGTCTTTTCATCTGCTTGCTTTTCCCCGAAAAGCCGTTGATATGGTTGAGAACAAATGAAATTGATTCTTCCAGATAAATGGAGAAAAATCAAACCCGTGGGAAACCTGTATGGTTCTCCTTCACACAACCCAATCCAAACTCACGTTATGACGTTTGAACTGCTTTGGTCAGAATTAGAACTGAATGTCATTACTTGCACGGGGAATAATTTAGCATGATTGAATTCTCTCGTGAAATGTGAGCTACGGTATGATTTCTCTCATTTCTATAAATGGGGGTTTTAAAGCTTTTATGGGGAACATTATTACCTTGAAAATCATCACGATCCGAGGAAAGTTTAATTCTTTAATTATTTTTGTGCTTATTGTCAATATTGATATTTTTAGTTCGGTTTTTTTTTCAGATTGCTACAAGTTAAAAATCAATGACAGTTGAAATAGATTTGTGAACTTTAATTCATTTTGACTTTTCTAAAAAGGCTATAGTGGTGGCAACAGCCTTTAATCCCAGCACTCTGGGAGGAGGATTCCAGTGAGGTCTCTGAGTTCTAGAGAAGCTTGGTCTACACCGTGAGTTCCAGGACACCCAGGGCTACACATGTCTCCATAAACCAAAACCCCAAGATTTTCTTAAAAGGAGATAGTGAAGACAAAATCCCATCAGCAGCTCAGAGGAGTGGCGCAGGGCACAAGGTCCCATGCTACACAAGATACTGTTTGCCATTGATACCTGCTAGGAAAGGGGAAACTTGTTTTCTCCGATGGGGTACCACTGAATATTTTAGCCTTAATCCAGGGAGACTTTGTGTTCAGAATTGGCCAACACAAAAACAGACTCAATATTTTTTGTGTACTGTTGTTATTGTTGTTGTTACTGTTTTGTGTGTTTGTTTTTCATTTTTTTGTGTGTGATGTTTAGTTTCTTAGTTTTTGTTGTTGTTTCCAGAGAGAGAGAAGTTGGGTGAGTAGGATGTGGGAAGAGTTAGGGGTGGAGGGAGAGTACAAATCTAAGCCAATAAATAAAACAATGACAACAAAAAGCTGAGGAGATAGCTCAATGAGTAAACACTTTCCATCAAGCCTAATGACCTGCATTCTCTCCCCAGAATCCACATGGTGGAGACAAAGAATTAACTCTACAGACTGCCCTCCGACCTCTATGTGTATGTAGTGACATGCGTGTGCACCACATGCACACACACACACACATTCATGCATGCACACACACAATAATTTTAAAAACTTAGATAAAAGAGAGGAGACCAGTATGAGCAAACTAGTATAAAAGATCAAACCAAAAAACTCAGGAGATGTTTAAGACATCTTTAAGGGCTATGGAAAGAAACCGTAAAGAATAAAAGGATCGTTCTGAGTGGTGTTTTATTAATCTAGATTTCTCTTATGAATGAGGCAGCTGCGTGGTGAGGGGAACCATCAAAGAAGGGGAACACTGATATGGAAGCCAAGTTGAAGAAACAAAAAGCTCTTCAATTTGTCGTTTTTAGGTATATCTCCAAACAATGTATACTTAATGATCTCCGGGACAGAAATAACGTCAACCCAGCACCAAAAGAAAAGAGCTAACGTAGTTATTATGCTATACCCAGCGGTGCTACAGGAAATGTTGCGTATAGCAGTTTTCTGTTTATCAGTAAAAGGTTCAGAGGAGTTACTAGTATCTCAGTCCTGGGGGTAGGTGGGATGTTAGCATATTTAAGCAGGAATGTATGACAAGGACATTGTGTGTTTCCAGCCCCCTCAACATTATCCTACATAGAGTGCCTACTAGAAATGGTCTCCTTGATTCCCAGGCCATGGAAGTAGAAATTCTCCAGAAGAGACTCCAGGAGCCCTCGGTCTGCACCACAAACCCCGGGAGTAGGCGGGGCCTCCTCGGTATGCACCACTGAGTAGGCGGAGCCGCCTGTGTCCTCTGTGATGTGGTTTCCAGGACCCCACCCCCAGATTCTCATTACTCCCACTGGGCCATGTCTGGAATTCCAGATGAAGCACCCACATGAGCAGAGGCTTTGACTCCCATGGAAATAAACCATCTCCTTTGCTTTTTCCCATTCTACTCCACCACCAAAACTGTAGAGCAACGAAGACAAACACGTGCAAATATATAAGAATTGTACTTAATTCTAGACCTTCTCATCAATTAAAAAACATCCACGCTCAGAACGGGCTAGCACTTTAAAGATACAGGAAATGAGGTGGGGGGCTTGGAGGGGGCGTTTCTTGTGGGGGAAAGTGTTTTGGTTTTTTAAGTTAAAATCAGGACTATGGCAAGTTGATGTTTGCTTTTGAGGTGAGATAAAAGAGGAAAAGTCTAGGATGGACGATGAATGCGGCAGAGAGCGCACATAGCCAGTCCATTTACCTTGTTTGAATTTATTCCTCATCCGTGACAATCCATCTGACCACCCTGAGAGGTTGGCCAGGCTCCCCTTACACTGGTGCCCAGCTCTGGAAACTGCACTAGGGAGCTGTAGTCCAGCCCCAGGGGGATACAAGACTCAGCAAAGTCCCTCCAGATGAAGGAATCCCAGAGACGCCTCTCTCCTCCCTGAAGTTCTACACCCTCAAGTTTCTGTTTGCCAGCTCCTGTGGACTCACTGAGACACAGCTGCACTCTCCACCATCTAAGCTGGGCGTGGCCAGAAACTCCTCTCCCACCCAGAGTGACACAGATGGGACCATGGGAGACAGAAGCATCAGCAGATGCTGAGGGAGGGACTCATGATTCAAGAGATGCTGGAAAGAATGGCAGACACAGACATGGACCTCTCACCTCTCCCACAGACACAGGAAAAGGACACTGAAGAATGTTGTCCTTAGTTTTGTACCAGAGTTTTATTCCAGCTAACCAGTGGCAGTCATGTGATATTCAGAAAATGTCTAAACAGAGTTATAATTACCCAGGCCCATGTCCACACTGAAGACTGAAAATAAGCAGACAGAAGGTAGAAACCATAAAGAAAGTATGCATGCGCTTTGCTACTGAGGCTAAATTTTTAGCATGAAATCCAAAGTTAAAGCCAAAATGTTCCACAAAGTACACTTTGAAACTCGTAATTAGGAGAGACAGTACCGTGACATTTCATTAAATAATCACTATATGAATATTAGTTTTGAACGAATTATAAATTGAAATGTGAAGAAAAATTGCGAAGGTAAAAATAAATACGTCTGGATGTACTCTTCTTTAGATTGTAACAACTGCAATAATGATTAAATCTGGTCACAGTGTTGTCCCGTGGGTTAGATAAGTATATAAGTAAGTGTAAGTAAGCAAAGAATGTATATAGTAAAGCACACGCCTACAATGCCTAGCTTGGAGTAGGGCCAACGGAATTTATTTGATATTGTTCTATACATTCCATTTTTTATAATTATGGCTATAATTGGATTTTAAGCTTTTAAAATAAAGTGGAAAATGAGCACTCTTTTAAGCCTGTATTTTTCCAATTTTTTGTTTGTTTTTTTTAAGCAAAGAAACCTATTTCCAAAATCGTTCCTATCAAAACACGGTGTGGGCTTGAAGGGGTAGGCAGATGCTAAGCTGGAGCTTGGCCTGTAGGGGTCTGGGCTTCTACTTAATGCCAATCTTCTCTAGAGATGACTCTGGCAGCCAGACTGAAAGTCAAGCTGCTGTTTTTCACAGACAAGGAACAGGAATGTCCTAGGCGCCCTTGTTGTCAAAGCTGACACTTTCACACTGCTGTGAGATAACTGTTAGAGTTATTGTAACTACAACACAGTAGCCAATAACTAGTCAGTATGAGGGCACAAACGTGACCGGGTCCAGGTGAGCCACCCTGGGGTCTGGAAAGAATCCTCTGCTTGTTAATTCACAGTGTGTGTTTATGGGAATTGGGTGCTGTGCTGACAGAGGTGGAACCCACATGAGTTAGAACAATAGGTAAACACCAGTGGGAATAAAAGTTAATTTAACAGGTGAGGAATTCAGCAAGCTACAGTCTTATGGATGTGTAGCATCAGCCTGCAGACCTCCAGCACTGACCCTTCCGTGGCTTCTGCTGGTTCCACCTTCAAAAACAAACAGAGAGATAGAGATTTTAGAGTGAGCTAGTGAGTTTTTCATGTTCTTCTAAGTCCTGAAATTTCCTCTCTTGAAATAGAGGACTCTTTGGGGAAAGGGCCTTGGCTGTTTTGTTCTTGACAGGATAGTTGGTTGTGAAGAAGTCCATGATATTGACATTAATTATGGTCTTGTTTGTTCTTTCATCAGTGTTTGTTCTTTTATAGATTTAGTCAAGTATTCAGCTTCACCAGCAGACCTAAGCTCTTTTCTCCCCTTTTATGGAAATAAGTCTTGCGCAAACTCGGGTACTAGCGAGTGCTCATTTTCTCCTCTGATTATTAAGCATGTATATGGAAGCCTACTGTATTCATGTATCTAATTGAGCATCATTTGATAGAAAAGGTCTGTATTCAAAAGAACCCTGGTCTTGTCTTGAAGACCAATATCAAAAGCTGAGTCTGTGGCACATTCAGGGGGGGAGACGCTAGAGGGTTGTAAGGTTAGGGCTGCAGGGAAAGACTTCGTTTCAAAAGAAGCAAAGTAAAAATCGAAATTAAAGTAACAGCATAATGACCTCACGAAAGTACATTCAAGAGACTTGTTGTTCATACATGAAGACCACAGTTAATGATGGCATCCTGTGCACTTGAAAGATGGGAAGAAAATAGATGTTAAATGTGAGGTGCGCCTACGCAAGCTAACTTCATTTAGCCAACCCATAATACCTAACATAGCCCAAAATAGAGAATATACCATAAATATGTGCACTTTTTGGTTGCCAATTAAAAATAAGCAATTTTTAAAGTGGTGAGAAAGTAGATAAAATTAAGCACTTGACATATAATCTGGACCCAAAAGTGAGAACTAGGAGAAAAAAAAATGCACTCTTGTGTTCCAGAGAAGAGTAAAAAAGGTGTTTGGCAGCACACACATGCAATGCAAAGCTTGTGGTCCTGCCAGAAGCAGAGAAGAGACCCTTCCCCTGCACACACAAGACCCCACACTGCACAAAAGTAGCCTGGAGAGACAAGAAGCTACCTCATTTCCACAGAGACTATGATGGTGTCCATAAGCACTCCCAAGCCCTGTTCCTCAGGCTAGTTCCCAACCTGCTATTTTGCATTTGTCAAAGCCATTCCTCACTGCCTGATAGCCCCAGTAACAGGTAGGATGTTGACCAGTCAGTGAACTTAACCACTAAACCATCTCCCCAACCACTGCCCCGATTTTGGAACTTTAAAGCCTGGTGGAATTTCCTTGGAGGCTCTATCTGTGTCTTGCCCTGGTCTCTTTCTATATTCCCTTTACCCTGTTTCTTGTCCAGACTCTGCCACATGTTCTTGCCACAGTGATGTGTTTTGCCCAAGAACATGGGTCTTAGCAACCATTGACTGGGCTTTCTGAAACCATGAGCCATAACAAACCTTTTTCTTCTTTTGAAAGTTTTCTGTCAGGTATTCTGTCACAGCATAAGAGATAACGAACACAGATGCCAAGAGAATGCCTTCTGAAGCTTCAGTTATGGAGGAGGAGCCACCTACCTTCTGCGGTGTGAAGGCCAGGGCAGTGAAGGCCAGGGAGACTTCCCTCAAACCTTCTCCTGCCCTGTATTAGCTCCTTTTCTGTTGCTGTCATAAAACACCATGACCAAAGGCAACTTGTGGTAGCAAGAGTTCATTCTGACTCATAGATCCAGAGGGATAAGAGGTCATCATGGCAGGACGCCTGGCAACAAGCCACAAGGTTGGTGGTGGGAGCCAGAAGCTGAGAAGTCACGTTCTCAAACGTAGGTGTGACGCAGGGAGAGTGAAAAGGACGTGGGACAAGACTACGAACAACCAAAGTCCAGAGACAAACTTCTTCCAGTAAAGCTCCACCTCCCAGAGATTCTGCGGTCTCTACAGCCTCCCTGAATAGCATCACCTACTGGGAACCAAGTGTTCACATACCAACCTAACCAGCTAAGACATTATTAAACTTCCACATGCACCGAAGGTGCTCGCCAGCCCTTCAGGACAGCTAAGCGTTTGCCACAGCTAAGCACTGTGCCGTATAGTGGTACTAGAGAATTGTTTCTTAAAAAACAAATTCATTAGTACAGGGTCTGCATATAGTCACTTACCAAGCAGTTTCCCTGATATGTCTTAACGTTCTTACGTACATCCCAAGCACTGTTGTAACTGTGGTGTGTGCCAGAGCCAAAGTCAGTAACTTCCTGTAATTGCCGAATAACTAAGGAGACAGAATATAGAGAATAAGTCAACAAGAGAACTAAAGAGAAAGAAAGCGTATCTATATATAAACTGATGCATACAATAGAGAGAGAGATATGCCAGCTTATTTGAAAAACTTGTCAGTGATATATTTTTACTATACACATCCAGGTGTTGCATTCACAGTATGCCAAGTGTGTCGTAGCATGCATGCGCTCACACAAAAGTTAATTAACAATGTGAGGTATATAGTGTTTTTAAAGAGACCTTTATAAATACAAATATATACCTCTGAAAGCAGAAAACCTGTGTATTGCAGGACTTTCTTATTAGTTGGACACTGTAAAATGATCCAAGGTATTTTGTTAAAGGGAGCCCATTAGAGATAACCACTCAGGCACAGTTTATACCGAATTGAAAGTCTTTATTCTACCAGCTGGGATTACATTCAAGTATTGAGACATAAGTGTAGTGACATGCATTAAGACCAAGGACTTTTTAAAGGCAAAACTTCAGGCTGGTATCTTCCTGGGCAGCTGCAGGCAGGAGTCTGCACAATCAAGCGGTCCAACAGAATCTAGAAGTTAGCCAGAGCATTGTGGCCTCGGGTCCTAGAATAGAGCTGAGTAATTTTCCATGGGAGTCTCCATCAAGATCAAATTCTAGCTAAACCTGAAATGGCCCCAGCAAAAACACAAGATGGAGGAGCTTCTGCACTGTCCTGCCCAGTCAGAGTTTGTGGTCTCCTGATGAGAAACTGAGGAAAATGGCTTTGCTTAGTCACCTCAGAGAGGTCTATCGTGTAGAACTCAGTGGCTATTTAAAAGCCTACTTCTTATTTTATTTATTGGGGTCCCTCAAAATCTATGACTGCCAGTCTTAGAGATTATGAATTTTACGGTGCCTGTTAATAGAGATTTTCACAGACTGATTAATGACAAAAACCTCCCATAAGGATTTGCCAGGTTTAATTTTTATTGCTCTTTCAAAGAGAAAGGTTTCCTAAACTTGTAACCCCAAGACTCTCCAAAGCAATCAGCCAGGGATTTTCTGTGAGTGTTCCAATAATAACTTACCTTATCCTCAGTGGGACTCACCTTGCTAAAGAACAAGTCTTAAAAACAAGCTCAAGAGAAATAACATTTTCAAAATGCAATCTGTATACCCTTACAGTGGATCAGATAGCAACCGCTATGGAAACAACAATTCAGAGGAAAGGAAAGACGTAAATAAGCAAATTTTTAAATTTTTATACATTAATATAATATGTTTTCCTATAGGTGGGATGTAATACATTACTTCCTGTCAGGAGTAGTCCAACAGAAATGTTATGTGATAATTTAAGGCAAAGCATTTCTTGGAAGACCAAGGTGAGATGTCTGTAAGTTCAAGGCCAGGCTGGACTACAGAGTGAGATTCTCTTTTTACAAAAGATCAGGTCTTGAATCTCACTTCAAATTGAAGAATAAAATGTGTATTTTAATATTAATAATAACAAGATATTGTTGATATGGTTTAATTATCAGGTAACGTTGGTACTCTGTCTTAGACCTGAGTGATCACTAACTGGAAATTGGAATAAGAACTCCTTTTTCACCATAGTAACAGCAGGTGATGCTGACGTCCTTGGTTTGCTTTGTTTACCAGATTTTCTGTGCCTCTCATCTGTCTAGCCCTGCTTCCTCATCAGCTACCTGCACCCTTACATATTTCTAAAGAGCCATAACAAAAGCATCACTGTAAGATACCCCTTGATATCTGCACTTGTGTGACTGAGACCCTCTCTCTTTAGAAGGCTTTTTGTTATTGTTGTATGATTGGTCCTCACAGCTACAGGAAAAATTCTGGGCAGGGGTGGGTGTTGTTATTCCATTGGCTTTTGTCAAAATACTTTGCTAAAGCTCTCTGGGAGTGAGAAACCAAAGAAATCACCTGATGTATTCCATATGAGATTTAAGGCTAAAGCTACAATTAGTTAACTAAAATAAAGCCCAGTGAAATAATATAACACAGAAATTCGAAGGGGAGGGATTGTGTAAAGTCAACAATATCCAACTCATCCTGAATTCTGCATTTTCATTTCTTTCTTTCTTTTTTATTTTATTTTTCTCACGTGTCGGGGAAACTGTTCTTTCCCTTTTCCTACAGCAGCGAACATCAAACCTGGCACCATTATTAAGTGCTGATCAAACACCCACACCCTAACACAACAGACCTTCCAGCTTCCTGGCAAGCACCTTTCATGGTAAACACAGGCGAGACAACCTGAAAGCAAATTCTGGAGTCATTTCTTGTGCATGCTCCATACATGAGAGGGCTTTACATGCACACTACATTAAAAATTAAGCAAACGTCATCTTTGGCTTGAGCTCAGTATCTGCAAGCTGGCGCAAATGGACTAGTTGGCAGAAGGGATTTGGCACACTTACTCAGGACAATATCGTCGATTTTACAGACGTCGCAGAGATTTCACTGCTAAAATATAAAACTGAAAGACTTGCTGCATCTGTGTTACTTTGGCTGAATAATTTTTAAGGAAAGATAGAGACTGTAGCTTTTAGGCAATCATATTTCCGTTGGCATTGTCTCCACGTGAAATCTCTTATGTTTATTTTAAAGGACCCTTTCTCCCATGTGTGTCGTTCTGTTTTAAAAGCAAGAACCTTGTACTCTGTCTGAGTTAGGGAGTTACTGCTGTGAAGAGCTACCTTGACCAAGGCAACTCTTATAAAGGCAAACATTTTTTAAAAATTAATTACTTTATTTATTTACATTCCAAATGTTGCCTCCTTTCCCCAGTCCCCACTCCCAAAGTTCTTCACCCCATCCTTCCTTCCCTGACTCCTCTTCCTTCGACTCTGAGAGGGTGCCCCTCCCCAGAGCATCTCCTTCTCTGGAGCATCAAGTCTCTACAGGATTAGGTGCTTTCTATCCCACTGGGGCCAGACAAGGCAGTCAATCTTCCGATACATATGTGCCAGGGTCCTCAGACCAGCTCGTGTATGCTTTTTGGTTGGTGGCTGGCTTACAGTTTCAGAGGGTTAGTCCGTTACCGTCTTGATAGAAAGCATGGTAGTATGCAGGCAGACATGTTGCTAGAGTAGCCTAGAGTTCTACATCTTGATCCACAGGTAGCCAGGAGGAGGCTTCTCCACTCTGCGCTGCGCTTGAGCACAAGACCTCAAAGCCTACAGTGACAGACTTCCTCCAACAACGCCACACCTATCCCAACAAGGCCACGCCTCCTATTGAGCCACTCCCAGGGGCCAAGCATTCAAACACATGAGTCTATCCGGGTCAAACGTATTCAAACCACCACCCATTCTAACATTCTTTTTCCATGGTTGGGCTCTGCCTGTGGCATGACACGTTAAGCACTAATGAAGAAAAATACTCAGCAAGATGTTTTGTGAAAATCTTATAGAAGACCTCCCTGTGAGCCTGTGAGTCTCCGACATTTAGTCTTCAAAAAGGACTAAGTGTCGGCAATATTTCTCTCTGGGTTAGTGGGTGGAGTGAGTGACCGTTAGATTTATAACATAGCTTTGTGATATTAGGTACTATTAAATCTGGCACTTACATATTAAAATTCCAATTCCTTCATCGTAACAAAGGAATCGTGATTTTTTTTTTCTTGTATCATTAGCACAAACGATAAGATTTCTCTCCTAGAGTCTACTCCCTTGCTTCCGGTTCCTCCTCATCCCCTCACGGCCGCTCACCACCTGTGACATTTAAATAAAAGTCTTTTAAAAAGAAAATTGGAGGCGAAATGCGGTACAATTTTTCTTCCAAACAAAAATCATCTACTTTGTTACCGAGATCCTGGTTAATTCTCTTCCTGTTGCAGACGATTATTATTTCAGTTATTTTGACTATTAACTACATAAAGCTGGCCAGGATGGAGGCAGAAATGAGGTTCCTTTGCAAAATGCTACCCATTTGCTACTCTGAGTAGGAACCTGATTGGTCATGACAATTCAAAGTCTAAAGAAATTTCCCTTGGGTTTCAAATTATCCCTACTTCTTCTAGATAATATTTACACACATAATGGAATGCTGGTTCTCAAATTATCCTCTGTCTCAACATTCTCTCAATAAATAAATTCATCAATCTAGCATTTGTGTTTTGAAACACCACAGTGAAACAGCATACTCACTATTTAAAACTTCCTAGGATCATGGGTTCATATTTGTAAATTGCTATATTTCCACATTTTTAAAGTATATATTTACAGGAAGCCATTTCATCTACTAAAGCTCGGTAAATGCCTTTCGTGAGCAACATGACAGGGCAAGCCAGTTAAAAAGGGTGAGGAGAGCAAATTCCATAGTTTCAAGAAATTCCATCACATAAAATAAAACGTTGAGATTAGTAGCTTCTATAAAATGTGAAATTTAGGAAAGATTTAACTCTGCCTTTTAAGATGAAAATGTTCCTTAGCGTATGTAAAGAAAGAAAAACACCAAAGGCCAATGACAGACTTACGACATATGAGAATCTGGAGAGCAAACAAGCTGGTAGATCTGAGGTCAGGTTGAAACCATTTTAACACCTTTATGTCAACTTTGTCAATGGGACAAGAGATGAAGGAACTAAGTACACTTTCTGGGTTCTCTGGGTTTGATCAGGATTGATGTCAGATAGTTTCTCCAACAACCTTGTTGTTCAGCTGTGAAGACTCTAAGTTGGTGGTGGTAATCTAAGTTAAATAGAACCTTCCAGTCAGCTGCTGGAAAATGTGCCGGGGGCTGACAAGGAAGTGTCGTGGGTGTAGAAGTTGAGTCAGGCATCTGATGTCGTTGAAAGCCACGTATTTATTCTGTGCATTTATGCTGGGACCAAGCTGCACAGTTGGGCGACTTTCTCAGAAGCCCTCAACAGCTTCACTTACATAACAGAAGTAAATATGCTCAGAAACATTAAATTGCTCCCCTTAATATGAAGCCAAAAGTAGAATCAAATATATTTTTGAGCCAGAATAATCAAGGATGGCTTTCAGGGGGAGAAACAGAGCAATAAATACTGCTGTTATCTCGATGTTTGTATAAGAAGAGGGACGAGTTGCTGGGGGTGTGGTTGGCGTGGGTGTGGCTGTGTACAGCTTGGTAGGGGTATTTGTGTGAAGGGGTAGATATCAGCTTCAAGAGCCATCCACAATGGTTTGTTTGTTTGTTTGTTTGTTTCAAGCTTGGTGATTTGTTACAGCATCAATAAAACACCTCTCTACTGGTCGACTGTCCAGCTGTATCATGAATGTCTCTGGTGACCCAGCTATCTACTCAGATGCCCTGTTACCTTACCCTCCAACGCTCTTTCAAACCACCATCTGCTAGTCAGTGCTCAGACCCCAGATTGATGAGCAAGAAGGACTAATGACAACCTTCAGCTTCAATTCTTTAGTCTCAGGGCTTTGAAGGTAGATAGTCGTCTCCCTAAATTCTCCAGTTTCTCTGCACCCACAGCATGCCCTGTGGGCAGGCCATCACCAACCAGTCTGTCTTACTAGGAAGCCTCAGCATCCTGTGGTGCAGAGCCAGGAGTCATCTAGAATTCTGTAACAGTGTTTACGTCTGTAGCTCCTTTCTACGGTATGTAAGCCCGAGTTGTTTCCTGCGAAAACAGCTACAGGTCCGTTTGAGAAGAGGAGGAGTCTTGTTAACACTGTGCATCCACATTGTTTTTAAGTCTAGATTTTCTCACTGGGATGTAGAAAGTGCTGTTCAGCTAGGGCAGCTGGCTGGTGAGCCCCAGGGATATACTGTCTCTACCCCTTGCACAGTGGGATACAAGCACAGGCCATCATGCCTGGTTTTTTATATGTGCCCCAGAGAGCAAACTCTGGTACTCTGGCTAAGTAGCAAGCACTTTGCCCTCTGAGCTGTCTTCTCAATTCTCCCTTGACATTTTATATTCTCTTTGAGTGAGCACAATTTGGAGATCAAGCCTTGTGCAAACTCTTGGGATAATGACCTGCTGCCAGTCTCAAGCAGATGCTTCTAGATTGAGGCATATACCAGAACCACCTGAGTAGCTTCTGCCAACTCCAGCCCCGCAGAATCTCAGATTCAGTAGCCTGTAGGTGGGTTCCTGGAATCCCACATCTGACAAGTTGGTCTGGGAATCACCATCTTGAGAGTCAATGCTGTCCCATTAAGTAAGGTTGCAGCAACAGAATAAATACCTGCAGTGCTTAAAGTCGCTGCACACGACCGTGCCTGATTCTCGGTGACTGTACATCATCAATATCCAATAACTGCCCTGAGAGATAATAATCGGTAATTATTACATATCAGTAAGCTAATACATATCGGGCACCCTCTATAAATACTGCTGGCATTTTCTTTGAGGCAGTGTAGCTTGCTGCTACATACAGCTTAATACAAATGGGTTTATGCATTTCCACATCCAACCAAACATGTGTGCACACTCATGTGTGTGTGTGTATGTGTGTGTGTGACTTGAATGCACACTCATGTGTGAGTCTAGGTTAGAGTTTGACAGTAGGTATCCTCTTTGATACTCTTCACTGCTTCTTGAGAAAGGGTCTTTCACTAGAACTCATAGATTTGCTTAGACCAGTTGGCCAATAAATTCAGGGAATTGCCTGCCTCTGCACCTCAGTGCTGGCATTACAAATGCGTTCAACCACTTAAAACTTTTGCCTTGGTGCTGGGGACCAAGCTGAAGTTACATCCATGCCCTTACCTCCTAAATTGAATCGCAATTACTTCAGATACGAAATGCAACTGATCAGAAATATAAATCTTGGGACATTATAAAATGCCACAAAGTACGACAGCTGTCCTTCTGTTACTATAAATACACATTATATTTACCAATATGAATTCCATTTTTAGGGAAAAAAAACGTATGCAGTTGCTTATGCATTGCCACTGGCTGAACCAAGACAGAGACCATGAATGACCCCTCTCAATGCTTGTAAAGTCGCCAGTGACCTGAGTCTTACAAAAGTCCTTCAGCCAGTTCTATTTAGATCTTCCAGACGATTCTTCCAGACGATTCTAAGTGGTTGAGAACTATAGAAGTTCATGTGTTGAGCTGAGGCCCTACCTCAAACATAGTTAAATTAATTATAGGATTGGGGATGTTCAGCTCCGTGTGTCCTCAATTTAGGCCTCAGAAAATGAGGAAGGAGAATCCATTCCTCCTAGCTGTTTACAAAACAGTCTTTTCTTCCCATTTAAGTCCCATTACTACAGCATCAAACGCAGTAGGAATCTCCCGTTGGCTAGGAGCTTAAGATTGAGACAACCAATGATGGCTAATTAAGTCTCCCATAAACACACAGGCCCAAGAGCAATGCCTCCCTGTCGTACCCTAATGGAAACAAACACAAAACCCAAGACGCCCCTCATTATAGTGGGTTTTATTTTCTCCTCCTCCTCGCATGCCACCTCTTAAACACCCAGGTTTCATTCAGTATCTAGTAGGAGAACTGTCAGAAACAGAAGAGGAAAGAGAGAATCTTCATAAGATAGTTTCAGTTGTCAACTTGACAAGATATAGACTTATCTGAGTAGGACATCTCAGATCTAGACCTCTCTGTCCTTGGGGATGTTTGTTGTCAGTGAGGAGCCATACCAAGGAATCCTGAGGAGAAGGCAACCTTCCCTCCCTTAACTTGATTGTCTCAGGGCATTTTATCACACCAACAGAGAGGAAATCTAGAACACATTGATGAAGCTCCCACTGATGGGGGACTGAGGAGGCAGCTCAATTCTGAAAGCACCCGCTGCCCACAGATGAGGACTTCAGCTTGGTCCCCAGCACCAGTGTAAAAGTTGAAAGTGGTGGTACACATATGTAACCCTCACTGAGGAGCAGAGACAAGGCAGTTCCCTGGAATTTATTGGCCAGTTGGTCTAACCAAATCTGTGAATTGTTTTTCTTGCATTCTTTCAATCCCCTAATACTAGATAACAGAAAAAAATGATAGAGAGAAAAGAAAAGAGATCCCTGGATAAAATCTAGGGTTGGAAAGGGGGCGACATTATTGTAGACTACTTACTTCCCACTGATTAGGGGCGTTGAGTTCCTTGGGGCAAGTTTGATCTTCAACTTCAGGATATCTAATTTCTCTTCCTCCTCTTCCTCCTCCTCCTCCTCTTTCTTCTCCTCTTCCTCTTTCTCTTCCTCCTCCTCCTCCTCCTCCTCCTCTTCCTCCTCCTCCTCCTCCTCTTCCTCCTTCTCCTCTTCTCCTTCCTCCTCTTTCTTCTCCTCCTCTTCTTTGCCCTCCTCCTCTTCCTCTTCCTCCTCTTCCTCTTTCTCCTCCTCTGCCTTTTGTTCTTTGCATATGACTACTTAACAAACCACAGCCAACAGCAATCAACTAACAACTCTCACTGTCCCTTGGGGCCCTAGCATTTTTATACCCTCTGAAAAGTCCCCAGAATTACAAGCATCTCACAAGCAAAGAAACTATCTGCAGCTGGCAAAGTCCCACCCCCACCAGAGCGTCTGTGAAAAATAAGAAGTATCCCTGTATCCCACACCTGGGATTCAAAACAAAGCCATATTTTTTATAATATTTCTGTGTTTTTTTGAAAGAAACAAAGATTACAAAACTGTCACTACAATTGTCAGTAGAAGTTACTACCTTATAACAATGGAATAAATTAATTATTGTCCCCAAATGCTTAATGAAGCACAGACAAGCCATTTGTTTTGTAATTCCTAACAAACAAGTACACACACTCAGACTAAAACAAAATAAGCATAGCTAAGAGAGTGAATGTTCTGAAAAATATCATGCAAATAGACATAACATAGAAAGAGGGAACAGTGCAGAAATGATGGATCATAAAACCATCTGCCCACCAGGAGATTCAGAAGAAAAACCAAAGGACTCTTGAGAAAGAGAAGAGTAAACAAATGACAAGAAATAACCCCTGAACTGAAGGCACAATGAGGTAAAATACACACGACTTCATAAAAGGCCCCGGGCTGTACAGAAGGGCAGTCACAGGTGACTTTTCAAGGAATGAGTAGTTAGGACAGATATTTCATCCAGTGTTGATTTTGCATGCCAGCAGTCACTGCTCAGAGGCAAGGAATGGTGACCTGTGTCTAGTCCCAAGTAAAATTTACTGTAAAAATAAAGAGAGTTTTATACAATTTACCATGGGCATCCTCTCCTAAACAAAACTAGGGAATTTGTTTCATCCAATGAACCCAAAGGGGAGGGGCAATATGGACATTAAAAATGAGAGCAGACAGATGATCTTATTGCATAATGTCTGATGGTGTATATTTTTTTAATTCATAAAAAAATTCCAAGACATTTCCTAAAATCAGTATGTTGGGGTATGCTCTGTGTGTGTGTGTGTGTGTGTGCGTGTGTATGTGTGTGTGTATTCTTGTGTACATGAAACCCAAACGTCAACATCTGGTGTTCTCTTCAGTTGTTCTCTACCTTTTCTTGGTGTTTTGGTTTGTTCATTTGTTTGTTTGTTTGTGTTTTATGAGACAGTGTCTCTCACTGAACCTGCAGTTCACCATTTCTGCTGGTCCTGCTGGCCAGTGAACCCAGGGATCCATGCCCCTGTCTCCACCTCCCCAGGACTGGGATTGCAAGCAGACCAGTTCATGCCCTCTCTGTCTTTTTGTTGCTGTCTGTTTGTTGTTTGTTTTGTTTTGTTTTGTTTTAATGTGAGTTCTGGGGGATTGAACTCAGATCCTCATGCTTACAAGGCAAGCACTTTATCTACAGAGTCATCACCCCAGCCCTTAACTTTTATCACTTAGCATTTACCAGGGATAAGAAACTGAAAGAAGGAATTTAGAGTGGTTACAAGAGAAGACTACGGTGTGGGTAAAGGCTAGGAACAAGAAATGCTGTGGACAACATCCTCTTTATAAGGCCCAAAACTTGAATACCACAAACCTGGCACAAAGGCTTTTTCTAAAGCAAATTAAAGCACCGTGGGCCTCTGACTCTCACATGCAAACTGTTCTAACCTCCTGCATTTGTTTTCTTGGGAAGATCCTAAGTACCTCTTGGCTAGCTGCCTTTCTTGCTCACACTGTAGTCTTTAGGTTTCCCCTGATTGGCACTCTACCTTAGCACCTGGTTAAAATGTGAGGGCATCTCTCCTGTTCTACTTCCTGCGCCCACTGATCAGATCTAAACATGTTCAATATTTAATATTTATATATGGGGGAGTAATCTCAAACTGATCTTTCTGAGAAGGTCTCTCTGTCAAACAAAGACTGTCATATCCCCATACCCGATTTTTAAATATTTTGCCAGCTGATGTCTATTTATCATACCATGAATGACTATAGATAATAATTAAGTGCCGTATATTTATCAAAAAACATAGAAAAAATTCTTTTAAGTGTTTTCATCACAAAGAGGTGATAACTTGGTGAGATGTGGTGCATGCCCTACTTAGAAAGGTGAGGCAGGAGGGTCTTAAGTTCAAGGCTAGCCCCAAAATAGGTCTGGGGATATAGCTAAGTGCTCTGAGGTTCATGACTCAGTACCATCAAAAATAAATAAAAAGACAAAAAGAAAATAGAGAGGAAAGGGAGGAAGGGAGGATGGAGAGGGCAGGATGGGAGGAAAGGAGGGAGGAGGAAGAGGGAATGATGGAGCAAGAAAGGGAGGCGGGAGAGCAGGATGGAGGGAGGAAGGAGGGAAAGGGAAGGATAGAGGAAGGAAGGGAGGAGGGAGAGGGAAGAAGGAGGGAGAAGGTGTTTGAAGAAATGCCTTTACCCTGATTTGGACATCACACATATACAATATACATATTTCAAAATAGTACAAGGTACTTATCGCATGTATAAATATGTATACTTTCTATGTGTCAACTAAAAAGCAAATTTTAGTGAGTGAAATAATTTCGAAGTTACTCATTTTTTTTTACAGCTAACCTATAATCAAAAGGAAGAAGAGGTGTGGTTATTAAGAAATAAGTTGGGGGGATAGGAAAGGGGGAACCTGGAAAGGTGAAAACATCTGAAATGTAAATAAATAAAATAATCAATAAAAAAAGAAATAGGTTAAGATGTTTAAAATATCTGAGACACATGTAATAGCTGGTGAGTCCATCAACTAATATATAAATGTCAAACTCTGAAGATAGGCATATTGATCTCCTATCGATATTGTAGTAAATTTCCACAAATTTAGTGGCTTACAACAAGATTTATTATTCCATGGTGATGGAGGTCAGACAACCCAAACATGCTTCACTCAGCTAAAACGGCAGCATTAACTGTGCAGAAATCCTCTCAATGATCAAGAAGCCAAGCTTCTTCCTTGCCCTTTCCAGCTTCTAAAAGCCTCTGAGTTCCTTGACTTCTAGTCTATTAAGAGGATACCCAGTCTATCTGCCATCTTTAATAAACAAGCACCACAGCATCTTGTATCCAAGACCCTCCTGCCAGCCTTTAAATACCCCTGTGAATAGATTGACTCCCCCACCCTGCACCCCCCACAATTCATCTAAAGGGATCTCTCCACTTCCAGATCTTAACTTAATCACACCTGCAAAGCTCCTTTGTTTAGTATAAAATGAATATTCCCGTGTCCTATGACACGCATATCCTGGGGACCAATTTGTTTTCTATCACAAAGTGAAACATTCACCCTACCTTCATTTTGAATAGTGTTTTCTCAGGTAGAGGTCTAGGTGTGAAGATGGGTCTTCTCACTTGCCGTGGACCTGTGACATACTGACCACCATTCTTGATTTCATTCCTCAGTATAGAACACCTTTCTCTAGCTAATTTTAAGAGGTTCCCTTTATCATTGCATTTAGATGGTTCTTTGCAGTGAACCTTTAGAGTCCTCATGCCTGAAGTTCATTGAGTGAGGGTTGGTCCATGTATAGTTCCCGTCAGATGTTAGCCATTCTTAAGGGACTCTAGCTACACATAATGCTGTCTCACTACTCACCATTGTTTGTTTATTTATGGCACACTCTTATTTTACTGTTTCATTTTGGGCAGTTTCTGTTTCTATGTCTTTTATTTCACTAATCTTTTCTTCAGCCACATCTGATTTATCGTCGGCTGCATCTTGTATACGTATTATCATTTCTTACATGTTATTTTTCCTCTCTGGATGTTCAATTTGAGTCGTTCAATATTGTCTCTGTCTCTACCTGTGTTTTCTTTCTTTGATTAGTTAGTGGACTTTGTTTTTAGTTTGTGTGCTTTTAGAAAGTGTCTTACTGGTTAACCCAGACTAGCTTCCAACTCACGGTCCTCCTATAGCCAAGGGCTGGGATTACAAGTGTAACCATGACTGACTTTATTTAACTTGAGAGAGAGAGAGAGAGAGACAGAGACAGAGAGAGACAGAGAGAGACAGAGAGAGACAGAGAGACAGAGAGAGACAGAGAGAGACAGAGAGAGACAGAGAGAGAGAGAAGATGCCTGTGGATACCAGAGGCATTGGATCCCGGAACCAGTATTATACAGGAAGTTGTGAGGTTTCCCATTTGGATGCTTGGAATTGAACTCCGTTCTTATGCCAAATCATATTGTAAAGTTTTCTCTATTGTGTGCTAGGTGTTTCAGATTTTACAAATATTGTTGAACTTTTTTCAAATGCAATTAGAGTCATTTTTGGAAAGAACTTGGTTTGGGAGAGCCTTGCTTTTTATGATTATCTACATGAATTCAGGCCACACATAGTGTAAGACTGATTATTCTTACTGAATTGGGCGAAACTGTCTTGAGAACTGTACCTAATACCCTTCGAATTCTGACTTCTTTGATCAGCAAAGCTCTGTAGAAGCAACAAGTGCTGTTCTGTAAACTCTTCCTGGGGCCTTGACCTGATGGGTTTTACTGCTCAGAACCCCTGCAGCAGGATGAGCTCCCTTCGTACCATTGGTACCCTGTGCTGAGAACTCCAGCTACTGTTGCCTTCCTGCATTGTGTCATCTCTGAGTGCTGGATGCAGAATCCTCTACTTTCCCAGAAGTCCTTCTGGTTTCCCCTCCCTGTACCACAGCCTGGAAACATCCCACTGCATGCAGAGTTGATGGCCAGCCTCACATCCTTAGCCTCTCACCTCTCGTGATCACTGTCTTCATTGCCAGAACATTTCATGCTTTGGAAGAAGCTATTTCATGCATGTTCCCTGGAGGTTTCAAGTAGAAATTATGTCTGTCTGCCTTTGATGGCAACTTGAACAGAAGCATCCCTTGGCAGTCACAAAAGCTCTTACAAGTCTTTCTGTTATCTTAAAAATCTCCTTCACATATACAGACTATGAAATGTCCCATCAAGTTGACTATCGTGCTGCGTTTCTTAAGAGATTATTCATAAAGACTCTTTGCTTTAAAATCCATAGAACTGGGAGAGCTTTCTAGTGTGAAAGACTTAGTTTGCGTCTCAGCAGAAGTTCTGTTTAGCTTGCACTGAGGTACAGCAACCACTTCCTTCATCCAATTATTCATCCTCAGATGTGTCAATTAAATGCAATCTGTTCACACCATTTAACATCAGAAATCCTGTTTTGACAGTTTAATATCAGCGGGTTCTGAAGTCCCACGGGGCCTTTCATTTCTCTCCCTTTGGAGGAATCATGTGGACACGATTCTAATTTATCACCAAAGAGGAAAAAAAATAAGATAATATCTTTTTAAGAAGATAATTTAAAGAGATCCCAGGTGGCTCTTGATGTCTTTGGCTTCTCTACACTGGCCGTTGCCTCCCCTGAAATGAAATACCCCTTTCATGTGTAAATGGTAAACAGCCGCCTGTGGCTTTGCATGTTTAAAACACAATAAATAGCAATGTTCTCTGAATAGCAAAAGCAAAAATTAAAGTGTCTTTTTGTAGCAACGACATTAACAATTGTCATCCTTACTCTCGGTGATGGTAATGCTGGGGCCAATCAGTTCCAAACCCAGAGTCTTAACATCAAGCTGCAGAGTGTCTCTGTCACCTTGTATATCTGAGACTAGAGATGCCACAGGAGCTTCACGGGTGTTTTCAACCCCGCCGAAGTGCGAGCGCCTTTGCTGTCCTCGTATGTTCACCAGTCATTAAATATTCCCAGAACAGACCTGGGGCAAACCGGATACAGGATAGTTTGCTCAGAATTCTGAGATGAAGCCATTTTTTTAAAGAGTTTGTTTTTGTAAGTACTCATCTTCTGTGTTGTAAATCCGGTGTGCAACTGATAGATGTGAAGGCAACCTTCTAACTTCTCAGGGCAGAAGAAAACAAAGTAACTTTAGGAGAAACATAAGGGCTTACATAGTGAAATCCTGGCCTGGGTAAGCAGTGTCCTAAATCATCAACAGGACCACATGCAGCAGCCTTCTCTGAATGATTTAAAGAGACCTTCTGCATGCTTCCTTATTCACCAAAGCGCCATCGTCTACACTTGTGATGTGTTGCTTCAGATTCAACCTGTAGGTTGTTGGTTTCTTTCCTTAATTCTAGAAAATCACTCATATGTTTATTTCACCAGACAGCCATCTTTCTTCAGTTGAGACAGTCTCCTTGAAGTTTAACAGGAGCATAAGTTCTTTTAGATGACCAATATCTAATTTATCCTGCTCTCTGTTCTTGCCCTGACTCTCTTGTGTCATCTTTCACTTGAGTCTGTTGGGACAGAAGGTGGGTAGGGCTGAGGCTGTGGCTTTGTGGCCATGGTCAGTCAGGCTTGTCAGAGGCTTTCCTCTTACCTCCACCCCGGCACCTGTTACTTTGTGTCAGAAGGGGAATGGTGTATGTGTGAATCAAAGCAGGCTTTGCCTTCATGAGAAAGCCCAGTCCAAGGCTGCAGTCTTGGGAGCAGGGAACCAGGGAGTCATGCCTGGTGAGGCACAGTAATGAGCTAAGGAGATTAAATTAATCTTCTTGATATTTTCCCCTGGCATTTGAAAATAAAAGAAGCAAGCAAATAGCATCCCCAAAGAGGAGAAAGGTTTTATTTATTTCAAGATGTGATCTGAGTCATGTTAATTGACTTCAGTCAAATGCTCCCACACTCCGCTTTAGAATCCATCGTACAAGCTGACTGATGACTGAAGGAAGATGTAACACAACTCTGGTAACTGCCCCTCCCCTCTCTCTTTCTCTGCAATTTCCTCATGTCTTTCTGTCACCTGGATTGTGCCTGTGATGTCTCAATAATTATAACAGCCAGAACCGTCAAGAAAAATAACAGCAAGTTAACAGGCCAACATATTTAGAATTACAAGAATTTAGGGAATACATTAAAAAGTAAATTCAGTCAAGGGAGGACCAACCAAGCAATCCAAAATAAATAAATATATAAATAAATAAAGAGAAAGCAAGATGAAGGAATAATGTAGTAGCATGAAGGTATTTGTGACTATTCTCTAAAGGTTTCTAAAGAATTAATTCATCTTACAAGATGCATTTTATACCAGAATTCAACATCAGGCATGTAAGAATTAAAAAAACAAAAAAAAAACCACAAACAAGCAAAATAGTAATAATAATAATAACTCCCAGAATTCAACACTAGGACTGTGAGAATTAAAAAAACAAAACAAAACAAAAAGCTACAAACAAGAAAACAAAACAAAACTAGCTCAACTGTATCAGATAGTTTCTTAATACATAGTTTCCAGAAGTATTTTTCCATATGGGCAGCCATGCACTACTGAACAGTGAAGATGCATCCTGAAATGCTCTTGAGTGACCCACCACTGAGCAAGCATCCTGGGTACCGAAGTGTGCAATGTGCTCTTATCCTACTGCCCTTCTAATGCACTCTGTCATTGATCCAAACACCATTTTTTTACAGTGCATGATTATATTTGTATATTCCTGTGAGGTAATGCTTTTAACTTTGTACATAGTATCATGACTGTCATACTTTTACTGTAACACTTTTAACACAGTAACACTACTAAACTACTTCTGGTCACATTTGAATTCATCCCTTGTGTTCTGACTGGTATAGAGTAGTTGGATAAGCTCTAGTTAAATTGGATTTCTCTCAAACATGCCACACTGATATAGAAATACATGACCTTCCCTAGTGGCTACCTAGGTCTAATGATCCTAAAACAACTGGTTTTTAAACACAAAGGGTAGATAAGGTAACTTCTTATCTAGGTAAGCATGGTTTTCCTTCCAGTCCTGGGACACCCCAGCATCTTCTCTCCCAGGTTGGATTCCTCTGTGATTTTCTCATTTGCATGTGGATGGCTGGCATTCCTTACAGCTTACTAATGTTGATGTCTATGAATATCCTTGAAGCTGCTGACCTCTCAAAATTTCCTTCAGTATTGTGTGACAGAAAATACAGTAAACAAACTGCCCTTTGGAAGGGCAAACAAGGAGAAGATGGTCTTTGCGGGTTAATTTTCCTCAGGCTATGTATATAGAAGCAGGATTCAGAAAGCTATGGAGCTGGCCCATCAGAGATGGTTCATGGACAGTAAGGCATTTCTAACCTTCAGAGCTGCCTGCTGCTGTCTTCATACGCACTGGTGGCGCATTGTTTATTTCATGCTTTATACTAGGAAAATGATCATAGGCAACACTGACACACTCCCTGCTCTTCCAGCTCTTGCCCTGTAGTAGGAAAGAGCGAAGCTAAACAAACAGTCCAGCAAGTGTAGACTTTCAGCTGGTGTGTGCCCCTGCAGGCAGGCCTGTTTCCACTATGCCAGGGGAGATTTGACTTCATAACAGGGTGCCAACTGACCTTAGAGTGGAAAGATGCAAGAAATTAAGAAGCAGAGGGAACATCATTCCAAAAGAAAGTACTTCAGTGTGTGAACACTAAGTGTGTTATGCTATCCCTAGCCAACAGAATACTAACATGCCTCTCCATAAACAATGAGATGCAATCTCTGCTTCTGTGGGAGAGACTTTCTGTCATAATTAACTACTCCGGGAAGGACTTTAGAAGTGGTGATGCTATTATTCTTTAAGTGATGAACATACTCGCTGAAGAGTCTTTAATATAAATATTAAATATTTATTGATGAACATAAATATTTGTTGATGTGAAGATACCTCTAATATGGGACATACTTCTCCCTCTGCCCTGAGTTCAGACTTTGTTAAAAGTTTGTGGCACATCTGGTGTGTTCTACACCTCCTATATCATAGGATTTATGTAAATTAATTTTTTCCATGGAAAGACAAAGTATCATTGTAGACTGCAAGTGTGTACACAGGAGGTCTTCAGTAATACCAAGGGGATTCATGCTATTATTTAGAGTAATTATTATCGACACCTTATTTAGGTTATGAGTGATCTCAGAAAGATAGAAAATAACATATTTCCTTTTGAGAACAAAGGATAAGCTAGTATTCGCACCAAATGTTTGCTGTGATATATAACAAATAGTTATATATTGTGTTAGATCAACCACATAAATACAACTCAATCTTATATATAATGTATTAGATATCATATAATATACATTATATATAATATATAATATATACTGTGTAAATTATATATAATATGTGTGTTAGAATAGTGTGTATAGATATGCATACATATATGTATTCATATGTATGTAGATGTGTATTATATATACATGTGTGTGTGTATGTATATGTGATAGTGTGCGTGTGTTTGTATGTGTAATTATCTATACTAAAATAATAGGATCCTGTGAGGAAAACAAAACCCATGTTATCTGACTCAAGAGAAGGTTAAAATGAGAAATTAGTTGCAGAGACTGTGGAAAGAGCTGGTTAAGCAGAAGTTACAGTGAGAATCCCATTCCACCCTAGCCTGAGACCTGGAGCTTAAGGAAATTGTCCCACAACTCAAAGCCACTGCAAGGACTCAAGAAATCCAAGGCTTCAAGTGAGTACTACAAGGAAATGAAGCCACTTGCAGCATGTGGTATGGGCAAAACATCTATACATATAAATTAAAAATAAATCTTTAAAACCCTGAATTTATTAGCTAAATGTTTGCAGATGTAAAAGGAATTTCGACTTGACTCCTGCTAATACCTCAGATTGCCATAAACACAATCTCTTGGATACCCAGACCAGTAGTTTTAGAATTAGAATGGCAGTAACCCAGCTGGGATGGAAACACAGTGCCTCAAAGATTGGAGGAGGAGGTCACTGAGACCCAACCTCCCACTCTCCAGCTGCCTCCTCACAGGTCCACCGGAAATAGACCAAGAGTGTTAGCCCATTCATCCTGAGTGACCTCTCCCTAAATACACCATGTGATGACAGGAGAGCCTACAAATACTTCCTCAGATTAAATCGGTGATGCCTGAAACATCATGTCAGAGGATAAATGAAAGGAATGCTGAAACACACTAGGTTTGTTTCCTTTCCATCAAAATTCTGTGTTAATTTTAGCCATGACTCAGATGTTTCTGGCATCCTTTATTAGCAGCAAGTCAGAACCTTTAATTAAGAGTAACTTCAAGGCCATAAGGAAAATGATAGGGCTTTCCAGAAAGCTTTGATTACGGATCTGGTTATTTTTAATATTTAATAATTTTCTTCTATAAAGAAAAACTGTGCTTTAAAGACTGTATTTGTGGAGGCTAGAGAGATGGTTCAGTGACTAAGAATATATGCTGTTTCTCTAAGGGACTAGACTTCAGCTCATAGCACCCATGTCTGGAGGCTAACAACTGCCTTAAGTCTAGCTCTAGATGAAGTGCTCTCCTCTGGCTCTGGAGGAATCTACACACACACACACACACACACACATGCACACACAGGCACATGAAATGCATGCATGCACACACACGCATGCACTCATACACACATGTGCACACAGAGGCACATGCATGCACACACATAAGTAAGAGTAGCAACTTTTTTATAAAGATTGCTTGTTATTTGTGCATTTGATAAAGTCTTTCAAACCCTCCTCTTGTGATTTAATAATATGAACAATTAAATGAAGTATTAAAACATATATATGTAAATATGATCAAATATATGTGTGTATATGATCAAATTTATTTTGATTTGGCTTGGGAGGTGATTAATTTCTTAATGTTTGATTTCATGTGTGAAATGCTAACTTTTAATTCCTTCATTACTGCTCATGGAAACTATAATTTACACATTATTGACTCTTTGGATTTATCTGATCTGACAAATGAATCAAGCCTCATATTACATGTCTGTCCCCCACATTGTCAGACTTAGTCACTCATGTGCCAGATAAATCCACAGAGTGTTGTCACATTCCTTGCTATCCTTAGGGCTAACAGTGAATAATTGAAACTCTGGCAGCTAAATGTTATTATTTCTCATCCTTTTAACCCCAGTGATGAAAGCAACATAATCAAGGTAGGAAAATGAATAAATTACCCAAGGCTATAAACTCCTTAATCAGAAAACTATTGATATTAAATACACTGACATTTAGGTTTAGAATCAGTTCGCAACAAGATGGCTTTAACAGCAAGTTCAGTGGGGGACAACGTTCATATCTCTAAACCCAAGAACTGCATGTCGGGAGACGAGAAGCACGCAGAGAGGTAGGGAGCAGGCCGTTTGAATTGTGTTTTTATTTTTAATTGGATGTTTTATTTACATTTCATATGTTGTCCCCTTACCCCATCCCCCACCCACCCAGGAACCCCCTATCCCCTCACCCCTCCTCCTTCTTCTCTGTGGATGTAACCTCTATCTACCGCCCCCCAACTCCCACCTCCCCACCCTCAAATTCCCACCCCCTGGGGCCTGGAGCCTTCATGAGGTCAAGGATCTCTTCTTCCACCTATGCCCAGCAGGGCCCTCCACTCTTAGGCATTCAGCTGAAGCCCTGGATCCCTCCCTAAGTGCTCACAGGCTGGTGGGAGCTGTGGTTGGTTGGTATTGTTGCTCTCCTCATGGGGCCACAAACCCTTTCAGCTCCAATGGCCTTCACTCTAACTCCTCCATTGGGAACCTCATTATCAGTTCAATGGCTAGTTGTGAGCATCTGCCTCTGAATATGTCAGACTCTTGAAGGCCTCTGAGGAGACATCCATATCAGGCTCTTATCAGCATGCATTTCCTGACTTCCACATCAGCATCTAACTTTGGTGACTACACATGGGATGGATTGAAAATCAGTATGGCGGTTCCTCAGAAAATTGGACATAGCATTATCTGAGGATCCTAGGCATATACCCAGAAGATGCTCGAACATATAACAAGGACATATGCTCAACTATGTTCATAGCAGCCTTATTTATAATAGCCAGGAGCTGGAAAGAACCCAGATGTCCTTCAACTGAGGAATGGATTCAAAAAATGTGGTATATTTACACAATGGAGTATTACTCAGCTATTAAAAACAATGAATTCGAGAGGTTCCTAGGTAAATGGATGGAACTAGAAATTATCATCCTGAGTGAAGTAAGCCAATCACAAAAGAATACACATGGTATTCACTCACTGATTATTGGATATTAGCCCAGAACCTTGAAATGCCCAAGATGCAACTCACAGGCCACATGAAGCTCATGAAGAAGGAAGACCAAGTGGGGATGATTCAGTCCTTCTTAGAAGGAGCAACAAAATACTCAAGGGAGCAAATGTGGAGACAAAGTGAGGGACACAAACTGAAGGAGGGGCGGTCTGAATACCATTCCACCTGCATTGTGTTTTTAAATTAGCAAATAGAACCAGTGAGAAAGAAAAAGAAATGAAACCGTGGAGAGCTTGCCTTGAGCCTGAGTTCATTCTCCATGCCAGGTTTTCTCAGGTGTAGTGTATAGCATCTTTTCTGAGGGTTGTTATCTGCCTTCCCCGTGGGTTGACCGATTTACTGATTTGCAAAATTACAAAAGGCATAATCCTGTGGCCGGTCCCTGCCAGTAGAATTCCTTTCCTCATGCCAGGCTGGGAACAAGCACATCTTTTTCACAGTAGATAATCTTCATCTTTGTGTTTTGTCACTGTTCAAACATGGGCATGAATAACCTCTGCGATGAGGCCAGATTCCCAACAGTCTTTCACCTCTAAACCGCTGAAGACCAACCTTCTATAAAGCAAGACGTCCCAGTGCCCATGCTGAGTCTGGGGTGATACGCTTTTTTTTTCATTCCTTCCTCAAAACTACCTATTTGTGTATTTAGCCTCTTTGATCCTTCCTTGAAAAAATGACAGAGGTGTGCAGATTTAGAAAGGAAAGATGATAAAACCCAGTGAACTTTAAGACAGAAGATTGGCCTCCAAGACCTAAATAACAAAACAGAGGTGTGAAATAGTAACCCTGAATGGGGGCAAGAACAAACCGGGGAACCAGACTTCTTTGAAATGAATAGGAAGAAGGTGGAAAAGGGAACACTGGGATTTAGCTTCAGCAGCTGCATCCTGAGCTGGTGTAGGCAAAAATAGCCTGAGAATGTCACTATCCCTGTGTCCCATTCTTGGCCCCCAGCTGAGAGCCACATGCCAATTCTAAACACTACCTATATTTACATATGGAGGTGGGGCTTCTAAGATTCTAAAAAACAAACAAACAAACAATAAATTCCGTAATAATTTTAAAAATAGTATCTTGAGTTAAGAAACATTTATTGTCTTTTGTGTTAGTCAGAATGAGTTTCTGGTGCTGGTCAGAATGAATTTCTGCATCTAAGCAACAAAACGCCCAGAACAGATGGTGTCAGGGGGAACTCTGGCTTCAGGCTCCATTGCTCTCTGCAGAGAGCCCCTGCACTTCATCCTGGCCTTCCTTCAGTTCATTATCTCTGGACCAAGGGGAGGCTGACACCACAGCCCTTTCCTAAGTCAAACTTGGTCAATAACGGATTTGTTTGCTCCTCCTGGAACCTACTTCCATGGCTGGACATCATCTGTGCAGTCTCCTCTGCCTCCAGGCTCTCCCTGTAATGTTGAGACTCTGCAGTTTTCCTCTCCAAACTGGAGGTCACAAAACAGAGCCAAAGCTCAGCTTCTATGATCAAAGGCTTTCTTCAGACCCCAGGCCTTATGATCCTGGTGTCCTATACAAACGATTTTACTTCTGGGGTCAGCAAGATGGCCAAACAGGTAAAAATAGTTGATGTGTGCACAAGCCTGACTGCATGAGTTCCATCCTCTGCATCCATGTAAAGGTGGAAAAAGAGGTCTAACACCACAGCTGTCCTCTGACCTCCACAGGTAAACTGTGGCTTGTTTACAGCTGCACACACACACACTCACACACACACTCACACACACACACACTCACATACTCACACACACACTCATACACACATACACTCACACACTCACTAACACACTCAGTCTCAAACACACACTCACACGCACTCACACGTACACTCACACACACACACTCTCACCTCACACATACATACCCACTCTCACACACACTCACTAACACACTCATACACACACACTCACACACACATACTAAGAATTTTTTTTTAAGATGTGGCCTCTTTACCTCAGGTTCTCCATAAATTAGAATGACTGTAACACTTAGAGGGGTGGCCTTAGTTTATTCTGTGTTGCTATAATAGAATGCCAAAAGCTGGCTAATTTATAGTAGTATTGTTATACCAATTTATTATGCATTTAAATAAGTTATAAACGTGTTTATAATTATATATGAATATTTAACACATTTTAATTATATATTTATACATATTTTATGTTCTGGAAGATAGGAAGTCTGACCCGAAGATGCCAGCATCAAGGCTGGAGAGATGGCTGAGCGGTTAAGTGTACTGATGGCTCTTGCAGAGGACCTGAGTTTGGTTCCCCAGTACCCACTTGCAACAGCTTTCAACCCCTGGTAACTCCAGCTCCAGGGGATTCAAGCTTTCTTCTGGCTTCAACAGGCACCATGGGTACAAGTTACCCCTACCCCTCTAAGCACAAATATACATTGCTAAAATATAAAAAATGAATATTGAAAATGCCAGCATATGACAGAAGCCTTCTTTGTGCGTTATCCCATGACAGAAAGCAACAAGGGAGAAGGATGAATAGACAACATAAGGCCAAACTCCCTTGTATAAACCTCACTCCCAAGACAATAGCATTGATTCATGAGGACAGAACTGTCGTGAATTCATTACAGCTTGAACACCTTACCTCCCAACACTGTTGAATTGAGTCAAATCTCCAAAACACAAACTTGGGGAGCACATTCAGACCACAGATATTTGTTAAAGAAATCTAACAGGAACCTATATTGAGCTTGCTGGGCCACAGAGTTTAGTATGTGACAGAGCCACCCATTAAATGGTAACGTCTGAACCGTGAGAGCCACTAGCCTACTAAAGAAGAAAGAGGATCGTGGTCTGAATTCGAAGTCTATGATCTTCATTGTACAGTCTTCTCTTAGGAAAGGCCTGGGGCCTGGGAACTGAAGTTCAGTTGATAAGAGAACTTGTTTAGTATGGAAAGCACCCTAGGCTAAATCCCCAGATCCCATAAACCAACACAGAAGCACACCCCTGTAATCGCCACACTCACAAGGTTAAGGTCATCTTCAGTGGCATAATGAGTGAAAGACCAACTGGGATACAAGAGAACCCTGTTCAAAACATAAATAGAAATGAATAAATCCTCAAATTAATCTACTAAACATCATCATTGTGTGGGATTTTTCTCTGGAGCTGCAGTTATAATGTTAGATGTCTTTTCAGAAGACGTGAGTGTTATTTACGTAGAGAAGGCTTTTGTTGTTCTATAGAGGAAGTGATGTTGGCAGTGGCTCTGACCAATAAGAAGCTATCTCTTGCTCTGAACCCCTCGAGTCTCCAAGCTTCTCCTCACAGTCTTTTCCTTTGCTCTTGCTGTAAGTCTCCACCTTTAAGATCTGGGAATCAGTCTTTGCTCAACTTATTCTCCTCTGGCCTGTTCTGAATTTTATCCAGTTCTTTTGTTAAGGATTTTATTATTTTTTTTTATTATTTTATGGGCAGTGGTATTTTACCTACATGTATGACTGTGAAGGTACCAGATTCCCTGGAACTGAAGATACAGATAGTTATGAGCTGCCATGTAGGTGCTGGGAATTGAACCCAGATCCTACTGGAAGAGCAGCAGGTGCTCTTAACTGCTGAACCATCTCTCCAACTCTTTATCCAGTTCTTAATACTTGCTTTCTTTCCTTCCTTCCTCTCTTCCTTCCTTGTTCCTTTCTCTCTTCAAGGCCCTGGTAGCATCTCAATCCAGGCCACTCAGCCTCCTGAGAATGCTCACACATCTGCAGCCTGATTCAATGGGCCCCACTCCCAGGGTGAACCCCACCCTGTACACACTTTGCTTTCTGCTCAAGTAGACAGTTGGTCTGACAGAAACAGTGCTTTTGCTTTGTCTTACAAACCCCTTTTACATCCCTCATTGTCTGACTTGCTGGAATTTAATCGCTCTACTTTAGATTTTGTTGTCTGTAAAATAATTATGGCAGGTGAACAGACGGTGTGGAACAAGGAGGGAAGCGCCTCTGAGTGTGGTTTTCTCCGCTGTGAGGGGATAAAAGTTCATTTGATCCAGCCATGTTTCTTGAGAGACTAGGAGCAACTCACCCCTCACTCATACCCACACCCCACTGTGGAAATGTTTTCATTTCTTACAAGTCAGGAAATGAGAAATTATTTCACTGACTTAAGTTCACCTTCTCATTTTATGTGCTGTAGATTTCTCTTTAAAGATGTCGTGAAAGGAAAAACAGACGGTTTCAAAGCCAGGTGATTTTTCCAGAACTCTGTGTTAATAAGAAAGGATGTTTTCATGAAGAACAACGTGCAATCTTAGGACAGACTCATCTCTTTAAAGATACTTCTGTGGTTACCTGCAGTGCCAACATTTGATTTCTTAAGGACCAATTTCACAGGACTTAATTTTAACTGAACCAGGTGTTACTTATTTTGATTAAAATTACTGCTTTTCACACCTCTCCCATTAGAAGACCTAGGAAAGAAAAGAATTATCTGAGGCAAACAGTGCTTTCATTTCCTAACTCTCCCTAGTAAGGCAGTTCCATGTTCAAAGACTGATTTCAAGGGCCCCAGATACCGGCAGCATAAAAATTGTCCCGAAACTGGGCAACTTAAGAAAACAGTGATCATTTGTTAAACCCAAACAATTTCTGTGGATCAGGCATGGCTTGTGCGGGTGTTCTGGCATAGCATCCCATGGGGCTGCAGTAAAGATGTTCGTAGGAACACTCTGAGATGGTCAAAGACATGGCTGGGAAATTCATGGTACCTGCTCTTGCTGTATTGCTGTGTGGACCTCCACGGAATTGCTGGAGTATCCTCACAGTATGCTAGACGTCACTAGCATCCCGCAGAGCAAATAAGCAAGAGACTGCAACATAAGCCAAAATGACTTTCATTAGTCTTGGTAGCCATTTCTGAAAATCCCACTGAGTTACAGGTTAGCCCTGTACCTTAAAAGAGAGGATTCATAAGAGAGTAACTGTCAGGAACCAGTGATCAGGAATGACAACTCACAGGCTATGGATCACAGACACTGGAGGAGGAAGTCTTACAAATGTAAGTTCTCATTTAAAAAGTGGTTGTTGGGACCTGGAGTTGAGGGGTTTATCTCTATAGGCCACAAGGACCAAGAGTTAAGCATATTCAGTGTTTTATGGCATACTGTGACTGATGTTCCATTTATTTAATATTCCCTCTTGTTCTCAATTCTTTCTCCCTGTGTGATGCAGAGGAAAGACATCATGCAACAAGCATCAACTCCACAGACACACAGACACGCTTTTCTAAGGCACATTAGATTTAAGGCTATTTTTAATGTATGCAAACCGAAATTGTCCTCAGGCCTTTTTCTGAAATATATGCTGCATACCGCATTTTAAGCATATATTCCTTAACAGGCATATCTAGGTCATTACCACATGAGTTTCAATTATACACATCTGCTTTTTTACCTATACAGTTCCTCACTGCCGATGGCTTAGCTCTTCTACCGTCCACCCCTTCCCCCAAGACAAACATATTGCGACTAGACCTGGGCCCCTCTTCGACACCTCCACCATCAGTGTGCACTAGGTGTCCTGCCTTCCGACCTTGGTGTGTTCACTCTTGCCCCTTGTGATGCTTTCTGATGTATTCCCACCAGGAGCCAGGGTGGCACTTTTACAATGTGAGTCAGATCACACTATGCATTTACCCCAAGGGTCTATCTGCCCCACAGCACTCTTAGAGTGATAGCAAAGACCTCCTCAGGGAGTCCAGAGACTCTCGTGGTCTGGTCTTGCTGTCCTGACGGCCTTCACTTCTGCTCCACCCATCCTTTTTTCCAGTACCTGCACTTGTAAGCCTGTGAGAACTATACTAATAGAACTGCCTGCAGTTGCCTGCTTAACTTCATTCACAAATAATAATTAAGCCAACATTTTCTGCCAGACGCTCTCCTGGTTTCCCAAGGCATGGTGATGCATGAAATAGACAAGTGTGTCTCCCTCATGAACCCACCACACACTAAAAGCTCACATTTTGTAGCAGCTCCTCCATTACCAAGAATGTCATTCTCCAGGTTTCCATGAGTGCCGCTCCCTGAAAGCACTTAATGCTCAGAGAGGATTCTTCCCTCTTCCTCTCCCTGTGCCCAGCTGCATTGTCCCTTAAACTGACTCTCCTGCCCAAGACTGCACAGGCATCTGTGAGTGCCAACGCACCTTATTAAATGAGAATTTCTAGCGATCGGATGCACCCCAAATTGTGGACCTTTGTATCTGTGCAGAATTCCTGTGTCGTTATGAGAGCCTCAGTCGAGTATAGTGATGCTTCCCTATGAGCTCAGACCTCGGGAAGCTGAGGCAAGAGTGGCAACTGTTTGATACCAACCTGCCTGATGTAATGAGTCACTGACTTAAGAAATAAACCACCAGCAAACCTGCCTTATCTCTAACATAGGATTTGTTGTTTCAGACCCACTGTGAGCTTAAAAGTGGCATCTACCACACACTAGCCAATATCCTCTTTGCAACAATCCTGTGTGTATAGTTTAATATTCTTTATACTGTACATTTCAGGAAACTGAGGCACAGAAAGTAAAAAAAAAAAAAAAAAAAAAAAAACCTGTTATGGGGTTGCAGCTAATGCATATGTCAGAGCCAGATGATAATGAATGCATCTGTTTCAATGCCCATGATATGTGTCCCTTTCTAGAACCTCATATAAAATAGAGATAGGTTGGCTCTGCCTCAGTGTCTGGGGGTCTCCTGTGTATACAGGGCAACAGGTTTAATGTGTGAATGTTGTGGATACAGTCCGTCACTTTGGGCAAAACTGATTTTCACTGCCAAATTTGGTGACTTCTAATTTAGCACTACATCTCAGAGACAGACATGTTGGGTGGCTAAATCTGGGTGTGTAAATTGGTATTATATAAGCAGGAGTTGCAAAGATGCAAAGTCATTGCATGTATCCTCATGACTCTAGAACGTTCTCTTCCCTTCCTGTGACCATTGTCAAAGCTGGTCCCTCCAGGGCACGCTGTGTTTTCAGCTTCCATTCAGAGCTCCTTCCCTCCCTGCATAGCATACCCTCCTTCTGCTTCCTCTTAAGAGTTCTCTCTGTAAACTAGCTTTCAACGGGAGCCAAGGAATGTAGCCTATGAGTCAGAGATGATCAAGTTCCAACACCTACACTAGATGAGTGTATATCTCCCCCTTCTTACCTGGATGTCAGCATATGATAAGAGCATCTCTGTGGTAGGTCATCCTTCCTGTTTCTTTGATCCTGGGCAAGCTAACAGTTACCATGTGGTCTCCTATGTAACTCCAGATGGTGAATAGTCTGTAGACACGAGAATGCAAGAACTTTCTAGATTGTTATTCAAGTATAAGTGGTTCATCCACTCATTTGTTCATTTAAGCATCCTACTCAAACATTTACAATAGACAGAAACTATACACAATCAAACAAAAGACATTACCTTGGGGACATTTATAACCAAGAATAGTGGATTTTGGTTTTTTCCTTTTTTTTCTACCACTATAACAGAATACCCAAGACTGATTAATTGATAGAGAATATAAGCTTATTTATCTCATGGTTCTGGAGGCTGGAACGTCCAAAGAATAGCTGACATCCGCTGTATGGTAGAACAGTGCAGGGCATCACACAGGGACAGCAGTGGTTACTGTGAGTCCTTAGTCCTCTTACAAAAACCTCTAAAGTCGTCATCCTTGCAAGCTCCACTCTGATGACCCTACCTTATGACTTTTAAAAGATCCCATCTCCAGATGCCATTGACACATGAACTTGAGAATCAGGTTTCCAGTGAGCGGACTTTTGGGGTACACAGTTAAATTACAGCTAGCAGAAGTAGATCAAAATCGCCAAGCCATGGTATTGTTGAAGAAGACACTAAGTAAATGCAGAATTTGAAGGTACTTGGGTGGGAACACTTATCCCAAGTCAACGGGTGATCTTCCTTTTCCAGGGAAGAAGGAACTACAGCAATGAGTTGTGTTGGTGAGAAGTTGACTATATGAGGAGAGGAAATGTTTAGCACCAGCCAAAACCGGCATGATCAACAGGGAAGAATAAAGTTTATGTATCTCTAAGAGGCAAATTGCATGCAGGAAGTACATCGGACAAAGCCAGGCAAGGATGGCCCCAAAAAAGTCTGATTTTCTAAATGACAATATCCCCCTTCAAATGGATCAGGATTCTGCAAGATCTGGAAGACTTCTGGAAGACTCTTTCTGTTGACACCATCAGTGGAGTAGATAAGTGTAAATAGTGGTGGGTCAAGTTGAACCCATGATGGGAGTTTGCTGCTGATGTTGGTTTTGTATAAGAATTAATCGTTTCCTTTTCCTTGCTGAGAGGCAGCACCTTAAACCCCAAAGGAATAATAACAAAGAGTGAAAGACTTTGGGATAAGCATTGGATTCCAATCTGAATTCCAAGCACTGGGCGTGACAACCCTCATCTGGAAGGCCCTACAGATTTTCATATTTACGTAGCTCTAATAACTGTTGTGCTGCTCACACCTGCTAACTATAGTGTCTGCCCCATTCTCATTATCATCTTCATTACTTTGGAAGGGAGGGAGAGGCAGGAAAGAACAACAGATGGACCACTGCACATCTTGCTGGTGATGAGTAACTTCTGCCTAGTTGATTCACCAACCCTCAACTTGTTACAGTAACCCAATGCTTTCATATACAGCAATACCCAAAATACTCACCTTTGAACAAATCCTCCTCATTCCAATTGGTCTGTCACCTTCATATTGGCATCACTTAAGCCCTTCCCTCCTCTCATTTTTCTGCATAGACTATTCCCCCTGCTCCCCACTAGCTACTGAATTAAAATCCCAACACATCCCCTAACCTTTAAGTCTCTGGGATAACCCCATTATGTTTCATTTCACTCTTTTTCTCTGTCTCCCTAAGGAAGTGAGGTAGAGTCGAAGCCTCATAATATCTACAAAATGAGAATATTTGTACCCGTCTTGTTTATTTCACAGGTTGTGGTGAGAACCAATTGAGATCATACACTTGGAAGTGTTTTATTTGTTTAAATGATCCGTAATGAAAGCTGAAAGGACCTCACATCCCTTCACTTGGGCATCTATTTGGGACCTGGAATCTGCCAAGCAAACTGTATCTTATTGCCATACAACAACTTCTCTGTCAGAGAGAAGTTTTGTTACAGTTTCAAAGATTAAAAGAACCTGCTAATGAGGAACAACAAAATGTAGTCACTGCCCAACAGTGAACAGTTTTCAGGAATGGAGGAAATATCTTTTAAGAAAATCCACACAATTTCAGCCAGGTTGACTTAGACATTCTTGTCTCTTCTTGTTACCTAGATTTTATTCCATAGCACTGCCTTCAACCTGCCCTGACCGTGCCTCTGTCAAACAATCATGTCCATTTCTCCCAGCCACCAAATCATGGTATTGATAGCTTGCGAGATCCTTTGTACTGTTGTCTGCTGTTACTCTTAGTTTTAAAAGCATCACTCTGTATATGTGCAGTTATAAGGTCACCAGTGACTCTATTAGAGTTGGAAATGAGAGATGATGGCTATTGCATAATGTTAGAATCTTCTCTCTTATCTCTCCCTTTCTCCTTCTTCCTCAATGACTATCTACCCATCCCTCATTTGCCCATCCCTTAATATCAACATATAGTATCTGTCCCTAGACATTCATCTATCCATACACTGAGCGCAGAATGACTGAGTCAACTCTGCTGAATTTGAAGAGTCTCATGCTTGTGAATCTCTTCTCTGTGCCTTGTTTCTAGGGAGTCTCCCAGCTTGTTTACTATAGTTAAACCTTAAAAGCATTCTTTTCATTCCCAGAACCTTTAGGGAAGTTCCCACGGTCTGCTAGTAACAGTCCTGGCTATGGTCACTAATGAGAACTAATGAATGGGAAATAAATGCCTGCACGTTGTCGCCATTTCTTCCCGGTAAATGCACTTCCGTTTTTTAGAAGTTAGGCAAAGCCACTAAGTAAAGGGGATGCTTAGCTAGATGATCAACCCAGAGAATCAGTCTTCTTTATAAAGCTTCTGCCTTCTGAGTACAATGCAAGGATCAACCCAATCAATTAATGCTTAAGAGGCCACTTGACTGATTTGAGTAGCTGCCAGTGACTGGTGACACAGCAACCTGTTGATACAGTGTGTCTGTAAAGGGCTAAAGAGAAGATTAGTTCTCCTTCTAGAAGACAGTCAACTGGATGGGTACATAAGGGTTCTGAGTCTCTGTGTTCATTGCACATAAAGGAAGGTGACACAGAAGGTGCATAGCCTCTGAAGTTGAAAGACTCAGATCCATCATAGTCCTTCCACATGTCCCTCAATTCTACATGAATAGAAAATGTATTACCAACAAAGAGGGGTCCGTAAGAAGGCCCATCCACCCCATGCCCTTAACAAATGACCAATGGCCTGCCACCTTGGGGGTTGGACTTTCAAAACATAAACAAAAGCAGCCATGAAGGGTAGACTTCTGCGCAGATGCATGCTGGGTTATTTTTCCTGCTCCCAGATGGAAACTCAGAGAGGATGACTGATATGAATAACTAGGACCAACAAGAGACTTTTCCTTAATAAGTTTTAAATGAGTCAACCTTGATATCTGAATTGCCTATGAAATTACCCACAAACATTACAAGAAAACAACCCTCAAGCTCCTTAGTGGTTGTGGGGTCTTGAGGGTAGACAGAGTGAAGATATGGATGGAACATTCTGTTTACACCACCTAACCCATGGCTAACATCTGACCTCTCTATGAATTTGAAGACTGTCTCATTCATTTTCATTCATCTCCCATACTATATTTCTCACAGTGGTAGAGGCCATTTGAAATGCTCTCTCATTTTTGTCCCTCAGTTCCCAGTTCAAGGAGCACATAATGGAATAAGGAAGCTGGTGCCACAAAGAACATGCATAGCCTCTGAAATGGAAAAAGTCAGCCCCATCAAATATTGACGTCAAGGTCAAATGTGTTCCAGTTGAGTCTAAAGAGATTGAACATGTTTCTGTAAGTGGTTGAGCCCACATGAACAGCAGGTCACATCCTGAACTTCTGTCTCCTTCAGTCCCATCACCAGTGTGCTCTGTGAGCCTCCCCCACCCCACACACACACACACACACTCCTGTGATAAGAATTAGCTGCATCCAGTCTGTCATACCTGCCTTCCATGCTGCATCTCAGTGCATGTTCAACTGGTATTTTTCTTCTGGTTTTATTTCTAATGATCTGGATAGCAGTTGGTCTGTTTCTAGCCAATTACTGCCTAGCATCCAGTGTTCAAATTATTATGAGTGAGTATTTAGGGGTAACGAGAGACATATCTAAAAGAAGTTTTGTTTCTCGTGTCTTGGTCATTTTCCTACTTCAAATGCCTTGGGTTCTATTTTTAGCTGTAAGACAGACTAGGCAGACACAAGATCCATCGCTTGTGAATGTGGCCCTTGTCTCCACTTCCAGTTTTGCTTTCAGTACTTTACCTTGTCATCAGCCACTCCCTTTTGATCACACTGGAAGCACAGGAAGTAGAGGATATGGCTTCCTGGTGACAGCAGGGCCTGGGCGGTTCCCTGGGGTGTTTCTGCAGCATTCTATCCTGGGGGCAGATATCGCAGCTTCATCCTGGCACCAGCCCTGTGGGGGTTGTTCCCATCTGCCATGAGGCGCAGTCGATGCATATGAGCACTTTTTGTTTATCCGATTGGCTAGGACTCTGGAAGGGGGGAGATACACAAGAGAACTTTTTGACTCCTGCATTCTGTGGGAGGTGGAATGTCATGAATTCCCGGGTCTGGGACTTATCTGTTCACTAGCCTAGCAACTTAAGTCACTGTGACAACCTCTGTCTCATGTTGGCCTTGCAAAATGGGAACCAACCTTCTTTTGATCCAACCATATGTATAGACCCAAAAAAGGAGCCTTGTAAGTAATTTCTGCACACTCTCAGGCAACCTTTCCACTACCATGACAGGCCTACGGGTGTCTGGAGTGTTTCACGCCAGGCTTCATTATAAGAAAAGTGTAGGTAAAAAAAAAAAATCCAAAAAGTAAATAGAAGGAACATGCAGAGAAGAGCCTGAGGACACACACCCATGCCTGCACAGGCTGGCAGACGTAGACTATCAACCTAGCCAATGCCGAATGGGATGTGCTACAGTTGAAGGCAGGAAGCCATGAGAAGCCACAGGCATGTGCTACCAAATGCCTGACTGGGATTGTGCTTATCAGCTGTACTATAAAAAGCCAGGCTTCCCGAACTGAGCTTAACTGTTATAATAATTAATTTGCATTTAAGATAACACTTCTTTATTACACATTAATACAAATAACACAGTCCTATCAGGCTGCTCTTCAGATATGTGGGAAGAAGGATTTTGGGGATCTTTAGATAATTCAAGGTGAAGCAAATGACTCTTCTGATTCTGCCCCAAGGCATCAGTTCCCCTGCCAGAAGGGTTGCAATAGAATTACCTCCTATGTAAGTATTAATTAATCAAAAATCAATTGATTACTTAATTACAAACACAGACTCTCAGGACCTGCCTGGCCCTATTGAGACAATCTGGAACAGAGCCCAGGAATTTAGATTTAACATGTGTCCTAATTTATTCCCAGGCATGCCCATCCTCATAAATGACTCAAACAGTTTCTCATCCCTGCTTTGGTCCCCAAAGGGGACATGTGCTCACAGAGAAAGCAGGTGGTTTCTTATTTCTAGGCACATTCTCCAAGTGTGTAGGATAGGAGGGCCCTAAGAAGAGCTTCTTCCTGGGTTTCCATTAGCATAATGGGACGGAGCCAACATTGATGAAAAGGCTGTTCTTTTCTGTTTAATGCCACCTCCCAAGCCTGAAGCACGGGTACTTGCTATTCATGCAAAGCAACATAGTGACTGCCGGCTGGATACTGTGAAGTCAAAGTGAGTTCAGACAACAGGATATGTGTTACAAGGTGAAACTTTGTGGCGTGAACAGCAGGTGGAGGTGGAGATCAGGAGGTGGGAGTAACCCATGAGCTCGGCATAGTAAACGCCATCCTACTGGTCACTTTGGAAAACAAGAAAGAACACGTGATAGAAGAAACAGTAGTGACAAGGGGCTGGTCCCACAATCAGATACTAAGAGAGGGGACATTTAGGCAAGTTTGGCACAACTGTGACAACAGGGTGGGCCATTTCTAAAACTGTGTCCAGTGTCTCCATTTCAGGATGCTTCAAGGTAGGATAAGTCTTGCTGCTCTTCCTACACCACAGTGCTGAGTATTTGTTCACAGACACTAAAATAAATGTCCAAGAGTTCCCTGCCCACTTCGTATACCTTAGTGTCACTGCAAGACAGCTTCAGTCCCCTCAGCATGCTCACCCTCGTCCTTTTGTCTTTTGGGATTCCTGGGAAAGGTAGGAACAGAGGAACCTAATTCTAAGGTCACCACTTGTACTAAAGACAGGGTAGTGCTTGTGTTTATGACACTGTCGTGGTGAGACTCAGTCACCTTGTTAATGAAGGAGAACTACCAAGCTGCTCACCCAGGGGCAGCCTACACAGACTCTGCACCTCAGTCCCCCTCTCAAGATGTTAAATGCTAAAAATGAACTAATGCAGGCTTCTAAAACAAACTTCTCCAAAAATGGCCTCAAGAAATAGGAGTGATGATTCCATACAAGAGTATTTTAAAACACAAACCACACGGGAAAAGATGGTCTGTGTCTCTGAGAGCAAGGGGCTTAATATAGTGCCAGGCACATAGACAACTATAAGTATAAAATATTTTATGTATTGTTGCTAATAACACTGAGCTTTGTATACATCAGTAAGAATGCAGGAAAGAGATGTTCACAAGCACACAATTCACAAAAGAAGTAGCTCACAAAACATCAAATTGTATAGTCTACAAAAATCAATAAATCCTAAAGGAAGCTAACCAAGCCTCACATCCCCATAAAACTGGCCATGTTTTTGGTTTCTTCTGGATGATGGGATACCCAGAAAATCCTCACAATCTAATGCTGTTGAGATGGCCAGCTTTGTGTACTTCCTAAGGTGAGATATTAATTTATGTGACAGGAATCCAAGCTCCAAATGTTCACATAGAGATTGGTGCAGGAATTGTGCTTCTAAACAGTCTATTCTAAGGGATAAAAGAATGTATGCAAATATCTGTAGAGTGTTTCTGAGAAAACTCTCTGTGGAATACATAGGGCAGTTCCATGGTAGACAACGAAGAATCATCGCACAGAATTTGATATTCATCTGAGAGAACAAAATATTTGGGTTTCTCCTGCTAAAATATACATATGAGAGGCTGGGGAGATAGCTCAGTCAGTAACGTGCTTGTCAGGAAAGAATGGGAGCCTGAGCTCAGTCCCCAGTATGCCTGTAAAAACGCTGGAAGTAAGGACATCCATTTGTAATCTCAGCACTAGGGAAGCAGAGACAGGTAGATCCCTGGGCCTCACTGACCAGCCAACCTACTTTAATCAGCAAGCCCCAGGTCTACTGGAGACTTTGTCTAAAAGACACTCCTGGGGAACAATATCCAAGGCCTTCACACACACACACACACACACACACACACACTCTCACACACTTACACATGTGTATGTACATCTCTACACAAGCACACATATGCACATAAACATACCATATAGATAGAATATGTGTGGCTTCATCCTCCCCCAGAGAGAAACATATTAAGAATGAATGGCAAAATGCTTCTTGCTGTCTTCCAAACACCATACTAGGATATGATACTAGTGGCTTGTCGGAGTCCTTCCACTGTCTTTACACTCGAAAACCCCAAATATAGCTTTCTTTGACTTTTGAACTCAAACTCTAGCTGGATTGAAGGCTTCTGTCTTCTGACTCAGAAGCAGTGAATCGATGTAAAGCCCTTGCTGGAATGTCCAGAACTATAGACATTGTCAACTCATTGCAAATTCATGTCACATCCGAGAAGACAATAACATCCTATTAATCTCAGACTTCAAGGTCTTGCTTAGATTAGGTAACAACCTGACTTTTCTCAGAAATTCCTTCCATCTAAAAATGAAATTACACCCCATAAGAAGGCCATATTTTTTTTTCTGGTAACCACATGGCATAACTCAACAGACTGGGTGAGAACCTACTCCCTGGAACTGGGTTTGCCTATGTTTATCCCAGGTTTTAAGACTCATCTGAAGCTTTGCTGTGAATATGTCCCTCCTTCCTCTAGCTTACTCTCTATCTGTAATGGGAAGGAAGATGACTGGAAATAATAGCTTAGAGTGGTTTATTCAGACTCTCTTTTATAAACAAGATTTATTTATTTTATGTATATGAGTACACTGTAGCTGTCTTCAGACACGCCAGGAAAGGGCATAGGATCCCATTACAGATGGTTGTGAGCCACCATGCAGTTGCTGGGGATTGAACTCAAGACCTCTGGAAGAACAGTTGGTTCTCTAAACTGCCAACCAATCTCTCCAGCCCCTGTTCAATCTCTTGTTTTGAAAGCCCCTTAGAAGCACTGTGACTGCTCCGAACTTGACATAGTCTAAGAGCTGCAGTGAGTAGTTTAAACCACAGAGTGCAGACTTGTATACGGGTACTATGGAGTTTGTCATAGTGAACGGATAACTAAGACAGCCAAGTGACTGTGCAGTCACTTAGTGTGCACTTAGTGTGACAGCATAGTCAATGTATGCAGAATGAATGCACTGGGGAAAGGGACAGGTCAGACAGAAGGAAGGACAAGACCATGAGACGTGTCCCCATGCTTCTCTGAAAACACGTCAACTTAAAAGTAAGTAATTACTTATCGGCTTTTTTTTTTTCAGTCAATATGTTCAGGCAGTGGTGTACTACTGGTACCAGAAACTGTACAATGTAAACTCACAGGTAAATGTGGGTTTTTATATTTTTAAAAGAGCTTTATGCATGGTATACAGAGTGAGTTCCAAGACAGCCAGGACTACACAGAGAAACCCTGTCTTGAAAAACCAAACCAAAAAAAAAAGAGCTTTACAACAAGGGCTTTTAGCATGGCCCCTGGAAAAATGAATGTGTCTCTGTTCGAATGCTTCTGCAGGCAGTGAATCTTAGACACTGATGTGACATCTTAATGGCTGAAGAAGTGGGACAAGGGTCTTGTTTCACAAGCCACACACTGAGCCTGTTGAAAATGAAAAACCAAAAGATGCTGGGGTCCTTAGAGAAGGTGCACAAATAATACTGAACGTCCAAATACCTAGGACACACATCCAAAAAGAAAAGAGCAGAACAGAAACAAGACCAGGAAAAAGACAGAAGAAGGTTATGGGATGGAACAGTATAAACCAGTGAACTCCCTAGAA
>NW_021604590.1:2724795-2749556 GCF_004785775.1 Grammomys surdaster | reverse complement strand
TATGGAGGCTGGCCATTCAGGTGCAAGACCATTTCCCCAACAGATGAGTGTCAAGGTCTTTTACTTTAAAATGTATAAAAGTCAGATCACCTCAGCTTTGGGGAACACAGACTGTTGTAAAGGGAAAATGCTTTTATTGGAGTATTGGTCAACACAGGTCTAAATGAGTCTACATTGTGTTTTAAAAAAACATTAATGCTGCTTAATCTTATAAGATACAGTGAGCATGCTACAGTTTCTAATAAGTTCCCATGCTGCCAACCCTTGTAATTTACTGTAGTGGGACTTCATATCAAGACATTCTGACTATAACAGGATAATTCAGACTTGACTTCCTTATCCTATGAGAAAAAAGGGATATTTTTTCAGCATCTAAATACTAACTCATATGTATATCTGAAGACCTAGCATTCAAAATGCTTCTGTTGATATAACAATCTGTTTAGGCTAAGGATAATCTCAGCCAGCTGTTTTGCTCATGTGTCACAATGGCACATTCATGACTCATGTTGATACAACAACACTATGTCACAAGTAGCAGGGATATAGCATCCCTTCAGTTAACAAATATTTATTTTACCGGATTCTGGTGCCAGTAAGTGTGGTTATATATGCTCACTTGAGTCCGTGTGTACCATACTTTACATGTCTGCCTTTCAACCATTCAATAAAACCTTCTGCAAAAGAAGACAATTGTGTGTCCCTCACTCAAGACATTGGCATCTATCCTAGTCGGGTATACTGGCTGGTTTTGTGTGTCAACTTGACACAAGCTGGTGTTATTACAGAGAAAGGAGCCTCCCTTGAGGAAATGCCTCCATGAGATCCAGCTGTAAGGCATTTTCTCAATTAGTGATCAATAGGAGAGGCCCCAGCCCATTGTGGATGGGGCCATCCCTGGGCTGATAGTCCCAAGTTCTATAAGAACTTTGGTCCTGGTATTTTGTCACAGTGATGTCTTAGTCAGGGTTCGTATTCCTGAACAAAACATCATGACCAAGAAGCAAGTTGGGTAGGAAAGGTTTATTTGGCTTACATTTCCGAATCACTGTTCATCATCTAAGGAAATCAGGGCAGGAACTCAAACAAGGTAGGAACCTGGAGGCTGGAGCTGATGCAGAGGCCATGGAGGGGTGCTGCTTACTGGGTTGCTCCTCATGGCTTGCTCAGCCTGCTTCCTTATAGAACCCAGGACCACCAGCCCAGAGGTTGTACCATCCACAATGGGTTTGTTTCAAGTTGACATAAAACTAGCCAGCACAGCATCTGGAGAACTATAAGATGTAAATATGCTTTGATGTGAATACCGTTACCTCTACATTAAGCATCCACTGATTAGCCATTCCTCAAACAATTACCCGACTGTGTTATCTTCTAATAATGAACTCATTGCATCTACCTTCATTATTAAGATTACAAATTGAGTACTAAAGAACTCTCTTCTTCATATATTTATTTGTTTACTTCTTTAGTATTGGCTATGTAGTCTTCAAAAACCATTTGCCATACTTAGGGTTGAACCCAGGGCTCACATGTGCTTTATAGCTATAACCTTAACTGTAAGTATCTTTAACTTACAATTAATTTTGTTACCCAAATTTTCTAAATGTGCTGCCTCATCATATTTGGTAGGAGGTACACCTTCAAGCACACCCCTAAGCCTTTCTCATGTGACCCATCTCTTTTTTAGTTTTCCTTTACTTTTTTATAGAAGAAAGTGTTGTTCATTTTCCTCCCTCCTGCCCTAGTCCAAGAGGAAGCCATTTCTTCAAGGGGCCCATATCCCCAGGCATGGAGGATTGTTAGAACTCAAGCCCAGAGTTCTAGTGATGTTAAGGAGTTATCAGCATCAGACCCTATTGAGACAGAGTTAGAAAATGAATAAGATAATATGAATAATATATAGTAATAATATAGTTTCAGTGGTGTGGACATTACATGCGCCTCCACACGCACACACACCCCAGACCCTAGAGCCTATGAGGCAAAGACTTAATTCCCAGACATTGCTATTGGGAGAAAATACAACTGTTAAGACTCAGGAACTAGTAAGAGAAAGTTAAGATATTGAGGTCCTGCTCTTGATGGAGTCAGTCTCTCTCTCTCTCTCTCTCTCTCTCTCTCTCTCTCTCTCTCTCTCTCTCTCACACACACACACACACACACACACACACAGTGACACCTGCCTACACAAACATATGTCTGCTTATATCACCATCCAGATATGATTTGTTGCTTGCATCCTGTACACAGAAGCCAGGAACATGACTAAGCATCCTATAAACTGTTAGACATCCTCCTACAATGGTTATCAATCTGCAGTTTGAAACCCCTTTAGGGTCAAATGAGCCTTTGACAGGGGTCACCGAAGATCATCAGGAAACACAAAAATTTACATTATGATTTGCAACAGTATCAAAATTACAGGTATGAAGTAGCCATGAAAATAATTTTATGGTTGGGGGAGTCACCACAACATGAGGAACTGAATTAAAGGGTAGCAGAGTTAGGAAGGTTGAGAACCACCATCCTAAAACAAGGAATTATAACTCAAAATAACAGCAGTGCCAATACTGAGAAACCCTGGCTTGGACCTCCATCCTGATCTCTGCAGCTTACCCTTCCAACAGTGAAAATTATGGGCTCCTTCACCCACAGTTAGTAATCTGAGCCCAAACAGAAACTACATCTCTAAGCCATATCCCATATCCCAACAGGAAGCAAACCTGCTCTCTAAAACTCAGTGCTTTCTACATGGGATTTTTCACCACGGCATTAGCCTGAGGACAGTCCCCCTCCCCCAGGACAGTGCCCAGATGTTGCTCCGCCTATTCAGAGCCTTTTCTGAGTATTGTGAGCATACGGAAGCAACATGTACTTTATTGATTATCTCTTTCCTGAACCTAGAGCTTTGAAAACCAAATGTGGTTTACTGGGATCTGTGTGCCCTGGAGGATGAAGGCCTCTGAAGCTAACACCTCATTGGCTCTGAGCTCAGTGCAACCAATGTGCTTTTCTAGATAAACATCTCATGTCTAAGGAGGCTCTTTCCATGACATTTGTTTTACCTTACACATTTAGCTTAATAAAGCAGAGGAAACAGGAAAATTGTCATGACGTCATGGTGGTCCAGCACTTGGTCAGGGGATCAGAAATCCCTTAGGCTGAACCTATGAGCATCTGCTCAGGCTTGCCAGCCACTAGTCATCCTGAGAGACAGGGGAAAACTTTTGCTTGGAGGATATAGATTTGGCATTTGAATGCTGAGCCTTAAATATAATGACTCTGCAGGTACTCTACAGCTACCTATAGCCCAACATAAGCAGGTACTTCTTAAAGTACATAAACTGTCACAAGAAGGTGTGGTAGTAGCACAAAATACAATCTCCCACGTGATACTTAAGTATGGTTCTTATGGCTTTAAAATAAAATAAAATCTATGAATCTTGCTGCCTGTGCCCTGGACTACTCGCCATCTGACCCTACCTGCCCTTGAGGGATGAGGATGAGGTGGCCAGGAGTCAAGGACACAGACTCAGGGAGCAGGTGAGAAACACTGCAGCAAGCTCATCTGAACACTCCCGAAAGCTCTTTTAATACCCTCTGCTCAAGCCCCATTGGTCCTGAGAAATCGGCTCTTCTAAACAGCAGTTCCTGATTGGCTGGCATTGTCTGCACCAGCACTCCTTGGTTTCTCAGGCAGTCCTCAATTAGGTCCTCTTGCAGAAGATACTTTTGCTGCTATTCAGCCTCCAGAATTTACTTAGAGGTGGCCCTATCATTCCTGCTACAGAGTCTGTTACTAAATAGAAATTCAACTGAAAAATGGAATTATGTAAAGCAACACTGTTGAAGCGGTGATAAGCTATGCTAAGGTGTATCCATAGTGAGGTACATACATAGCATGCATTCAGTTCTAGGATCAATCTTCTGTACCAAAAACAAACAGAAAATGCAAGAACGGCTTTTTCTCGTGTCCTTGGTGGAAGAACTTAAGAAAAGTCATCATCAGGTTGGATTTTCGAATCCTTGGAACGGATACGCAGTAATCATTACTGTGCTGAAATGTGTCAGATTGTATCTGAGGGTCACGTGTCTGTGCTCCCCAATGCTGTGGGGACAAAGGTTATGCTCCCCTTTGCACGATTTGAGCAAAAAGTCCTCACACTATAAAGGTAGGGAATGAATCAGGTCACCACGAGGAGGCGGTTGTTGCTTTTGTTGCTTCTACGGATCCGAGATTAAAAGGCATTGATGTGGCGATCTGCTTTGCAGAGAAGCTACTGGTATCAGGAGAAAGTGTAGGAAATATAAACAGAAAACCCAGAGAACCTCAGGAGAGAGCAGGATCTCAGCGCTCCGGGGCATCCCGTCACCAAGAAGCTTGCACCAGGGAAGATGGGTGATGCTTCTGCTAAAAGCTCACCTCCATTTTCCTCTGCTCCCTTCAGGCTAGCTGGCCCACTCTTCTCTATGCAAGATGGTGCAAGGTTGCTTTCTGTCCTTTCTACTGGGTCACTGGTGATCCTCTAGCCCCGTATGTCATATAAGATACAGTAACTGGCTGCCCCCTACCCTCTGATAGACCTTTTGTGTGGTATTAGCACCCCAGGAAACAGTTCCTGCTTCTCAGAGCATCACTGATGGCTTTAAATAGCAAGCAGAGGAAATACCGCATACCTGTAGCTCAGCTTTCAGATCAGGCGGGTGAATCATGTTTTCTCTAGTGAATTTGAGCTTCAAGGTAAGTATGACTGCTTTGTGTATCAACATTGTGTGGATCAAACATCAGCGTCTCCTCTATGATGTCTTTGCCCTGACTCTGTATTGTCAGGCTTCTCCTAAATCTTTATAATTCTGGTTAATAAAAGCAAATTAGCAATAGGATAAAATTTATTCAAAAGCTTACTATTAAGTCAGCAAGATCCCTGATTTAATACAGAAGAATATAAAAGATCTACATTACAGCAATATTTTTCCAATAGCAAAGGGATATCTGACACAAAACTCATTAGAAAGTTTAAGAAATTTTTGAAATCTTAAAAATGGCAGTGATTTTTAAATTTTTAGTGTATGTGTGTATGTGTGTGTGTCTCTGTGTATGTCTCTGTGTGTGTGTGTATGTGTGTGTATGTGTGTGTATATGTGTGTCCGTGTGTGTGTCTGTGTGTATGTGTGTCTGTCTGTCTGCGTGTCTGTGTCTATGTGTGTGTGTCTGTGTGTCTGTCTGTGTGTGTGTGTGTATGTGTGTGTGTGTCTGTGTGTGTGTGTGTGTGTATGTGTGCACCATGTCACACATGTAGAGGTTCAGAGGACAGCTTATAGGAGCATCAATTAAATCTTTTGGCCCCGCCTCTCCTTGGACTAAGAGAGGTTTGAACTTGGATTTGGGCACTTGGCAGGGAGCACCTTTACTAGTTTAGCCATCTTGTCAACCCTAAAGTGTTTTTTTAAAATCAAGTTTAGAAGGACTTTTAAACATACTATGAAACAAATCTTGAAGTGAAATACAAATTTAAGTGCATAAAAGCAAATAAGACCTTAAAGGAATGAACTGGAAAACATTTGTAAAATAGAAGACTTGCAAACCGTTAATTTCTGAAAAAGGCCACAGAATTCTTACAAATCAAACAACTAATATAAACACAGGCAGCTTTTATAAGGAAAAGTTTACAGAAGGAATACAAAAATAGCCAGTAGACATGGAAAAATCTACTGACTCCTGTTAATGAAATGGCAATTAAAATGAGGTAGGTGTTTTTAAAATAACATAAAATACTGATTTCATAAAACTAATGGAAAAAGTGAAGGTTGATCATGCTCAGGACTAGGAGGGCTAGGGAAATTCCATTCTTTTTTTTTAATGTTTATTTATTTATTTGTTTATTTTATGTGAGAACACTGTTGCTGTCTTCAGACACACAAGAAGAGGGCACCAGATTCCATTACAGATGGTTGTGAGCCACCATGTGGTTGCTGGGAATTGAACTCAGAACCTCTGGAAGAGCAGTCAGTGCTCTTAACCACTGAGCCATCTCTCCAGCCCCAGAAATTCACTCTTATATACCACTATTGTGAAAAACATCAGTGCATGAGTTTCTAAAAGACATTTTATAATATTTATATGATTTTATCTATGTCTTTTGACCCAGAAGTAACTCTATATTACTTATTTAACCTATGCAAATGGATATTTATGAAAAAATGTCTATGTCACATTACTCAGACATGACTCAGCACAAAGCTAGAATCAATGAAGGATTCTCGGTAAAGAAGAACCATTTAAATTATGACCAATGCACTGAGAAACTCCGTCACCATTTAAAGAGATGTTATTGTGGAGCTGGAGAGTTGACTCAGAGTTAAGAGCACTTTATACTCCTGCAGAAGACACAGGTTCTGTTACCAACACCCACATGTTGGGTTACAAGCAACAGTAACATTTTATTTTAAACATCCGAGAATTCAAGTAACTGTTGCCCACCCTTACACCAGTCAAGAACTTTGCCTAGTCGAATGAACAGCATCTGGAAAGAAGAGCCTGAAATGGGTTCCCTTATTCATTTTCTGCTAATGTATGCTTTAATCAATCGGAAATTTTTTAAATTATGGTAAATCTAGAAAAAGAGGACCCAGTTGTCAAATTAAGTAAATGTTTTCAGCCTCGCCCTTAAAACGTTCTCTCTGTGGTATTTGTTGCCGTTGAGCAGGTGCTTCATTGTGAGCTACTGTCCTGAAACCTGCTTTAAATGCTCAGTCTTTGTAGAAGTGAGATGACTCAACCAGTAAAGGCTCTGCTGTCAGGCCTGACAACCACAGTTTGATCCTGAGAACCACAAGGAAGGAGATAACCTTGTCCTTCAAGTAATCCTCCCAACACGTGCTATAATACACATGCACCTCATGGGAAAGCACACACACACACACACATACCACATACATACATACATACATACATACATGCATACATACATACACACATGGACAGATAGACAGACAGATAGTTGAACAACAAATCTTAGAAATCCCTCAGGACCTTTGGCAGCAGATCTCCTGCTTCTGTACTTTGAATTTGTAACCCTAAAGCTCTCTTCTAAACTCTGAAAGGGTTCTATAGATCCCACTCTGTACCAGTCTTCTTCTGGGCCACCACGGGCCTTAAATTCATCAAGTCCACAGGTGGCTCCAGATGAGCTCTTTTCATGCAGTGTCAAGACCTAGAAGTCACTCATCTCTTTAGAGAATCTCCAAAGATAGAGGAGCAGCTGCACATACATACATACATACATACATGTGTACATACATGTGTACATACATACATGTATACATACATGCATACATACGTGTGTGCATACATGCATACATACATGCATACATGCATACATATGTGTGTGCATACATGTATACATACATGTATACATGTATACATATGTGTGTACATACATGTATACATACATGTGTACATGCATGTATACATGCATGTGTACATGCATGCATGCACACATATACATAATGACTTGTTTCTGTTGCTGTGGCATGCGTTTGGACACTTGTGGTCCTAAGAAAAGCTCACGCGAATCTCCGCAGCCTATTCGGATACTTACATGTGGCTTTACCATGTATATTGAAGTTTGAACATCTTATTTTCCAACTTTTTGTCTTATTTCTCTAATTCATCCTGTTAGTAACATTTTCAAAATCACACATATAGAGACCGATAGAGCCAGACTTCAAACTGGGTGTGAACCTCATAGCCTTCATGTCGAGGGGGAAACTAAGGAATTGAAATAGCTATAAGAAACCCTAAGTACACACTGAACAAGATACATGGCATCCACTGGGCATGCCCAGAGCAGCTGAGGGGAGGTACTCAGTCCAGTTCTAGTAAATGTGCCTGTAACCTCGCTTGCAGGGTGTCAGGGATCCTGTGAAAACAGCTAAAAACAACAGATCTCTTCTCAACTATTGGTTCTCCCTAAAAACATTTTAAATGATCTCTTATGGATGAGATCGTTGATTTAAAAAGAAAGGTTTCTTCTCTGGGACATATACAGAAGATCTATCTGGAGAATAACTCTCAGCTCCTGGGTCACCATCTCTAAATGGATGGCCTATGTTGGCCAATGCCACTCGTGCCCATTTTTTCTTTATCATGGATGCTTTGCTAACAAAGCACCTGATGGCACAGGTTTGATGGCATGGTTAGGTCTCAGTTCGATGTTGACTTTTCCACTTACTCAGCCCTTAATTGTGTGATCATCTGTTTTCTCATCTACACAATGCTGGTGAGACTGTGGTAGAATTACTATATTACTTCACAGGAAGTGGGGTAAGGGAGGTTTATTAGTTGCCTTTCTCATTGCTATGACCAAATACCTGACAAGAAGAGACTAATTGGAGAAAGGACTTATTTCAGCACATAGCTCGTGGCCATAGTCTGTCATGGCTGGTGGTAGATCTTAGCACATCCTGATGCATGCATCAGGAAGCAGAGAAAGGAGATGCCAGAGTTCATTTGACCTTCACTTCCCTTTTGAATTTAGTTGGAGTCCTGAGTACCACTTACAGGCAGGGTGAGCCTTCTCTCTCTTCAGCTGATACCTCTCAGAAGCATGAGGAGAGATGAGTCTCCCAGGCTATTTAAATTCAGGCAAGTTGGCAACAGACATTGACTGTCTTAGTAGATGAGGCCACTTAGTTAGCGGAGTAACTTGCTATTATAACCTGCAGTCACTCTAGATTATCAGTCTTATCCCCTGAGAGCAAGTCAGAACTTCAGTACCAACGCATTTCCGTTCTGAGGCCCTGTTGGCATGTTGAGATATCATTGCATTAGGGTTCCCAGCCTCACCCCCTGTGGGGAATCATCGGTAACTCCTTCTTACCCATCCAGCCAATGCAAAATGTAAGTTATTCACGATCTAGCCTCAGCCTAACTTTCCAGCTTTATCTTTCAGGGGCACCAGGAATCTGTATGCTCTGCATTTCTTGTGGTGAATTAAAGGAACACTAGTTTACACATGAACGCTTCTAACCCTGGGTGGTATGGATGCAGTCAGATTCCTCACTGCTGAGAAAAGTATAGCTCTGCCCACAGGAACCATCAAACAGGGCTAGGAGGTGTGAATCGCCAGTGTTTCCCGGGTGCCAAAAAAGGAGATTAAAATTACCCCACATTCTTCTAAAATGGAGTAACAGAGAGAAGAGAAAGCCACTTCATCATACTTCCGGACGGCATTGAGGATCAAACCCAGAGCCTAGCACAAACTAGCAAGTTTCCTATCCATGAGCTACAACTCCTGCTCCTCAACCTTTCTTGATCAGTTCTGTGCGTATTTAGAAATCTTCTTGAAATGTCAGGAATGTAAGTTTGACACACCTCTGCAGGTGTCTCAAATTGTCCATACTCCCTTGGTGCCTGACATATACTGACTGTGCCTATGTCATTACACATTGTGAGTAATGTCTCATTGACATTATGTGTTACAGAGAGTCAGCACCCACTGCTATTCTATGAACAGGTCCCAGGCTTGTGGCCCTTAGTGTTGGTCACGTTTTTCACAAGCTCCCTGAAACCACTCCAGCATCATAGTCTTCATCCATTCGACACTTTCCAGATTTTTGCTACCAGCCAGCCCAACCTAGTTCAAGGCTTTGTCAGTAACCCTTTGACCTCTTGTCATAGGCAATTTGTTGGCTGCCTTCCTTGAACTTTCTCCTATTACTCCATAGCCCCCAAAGGATATTCTCTACATGGAAAAACTGCTTAGGGACATCTGTAACACAGGGAGAAATCTCCCCTTCGGCTGGAGATGCAGCTCAGTAATAGAACACCTCCCTATGTCTCCAGGCGTCTGTTGATGCTAAACAGTGCAAAAGGAAAGGAAAAGAAAGAAGGGGGAAGGTTTCTTTCAACAGAAAGAACCTGAAGATAATGGGTACAAAGGCCATATTTACAGGCTTTTCTTACAACCTCTGACTCCTCTGCTATGATTCACTGTTATTCGGCGTCTTATGACTTCTCTCCGCTCAATGCCGTGTTTCCTTTCAAATGCTTGGTTTCTGTCTCCTCTCCCCTAATTGTTAGAGGCTAAAGAAAATGTACAAAACATCTCAGAGTCTCTTTATTTCACAGAAGACACGGAGAGATGCTCAGAGATGCTAAATGACTTACCCTGTTATATATTCATTCAAATCAGAAGTGTGTCCTACCTGCTCCTTTCTACCGTGCTCAGATAATGTACTTGAAACCGTAGTCTGGAGTGCTCCGTTTTCATGGCAACAGACACGATTTTAGGAGAACAACAAGCACACACCTAATCCATGAGCCTGATAATAGCAGGTACAGCGCATTTCAGCTTGAATAGAGATGATTGCAGAGACTCAGAGAGCAAATATGCCAGCGTCAGCCTCGTTGAGAATGCTAATGCCTAGACCCCTCCTTCTCCATCACCCTGCAGTTTATTCAAACATAAAGATGGTAAATCACTCCTGCCTCTTTACTACCAATGGTGACTGTAAAGGACGGACAATGGAACTGCCTCCTTAAACCAGGCCACCGAATCTCCTTCTGGTGGTCATTGCTACCACCAATGAACATCTGGAGTCTGGAAGAGAAAACTTATTATTTGCACAATATTGTTTGCCTAAAGGTTTACCTTCTTGCACAAGTACCGATTTGACAATACATTCATACATGTATGTATGTATATGTATGTATATCCACACACACACATATAGATATCCATATATATCATCATATTATATATATATATACATATATATATATATATATATATATACACACACATATACAGAGCATTTAAAATATAAGCAGAAATACTATCACCTGGCAGAGTACTTACTACATAGCCAGTATTTAATATTGCAGAAAAAAAAAACAATCTGGGATCAATAGTTGTCAAAGACAAGGTCTTCTCTTTTTAAATTTTTCTCTAAAGATTTATATATTTATGTATTTATTTAATGTATGTGAGTACACTGTTGCTGTCTTCAGACACACCAGAAGAGGACATTGAATCTCATTACAGATGGTTGTTGGCCACCATGTGCTATTGGATTTAGGAGCCATAGCCTATGCCCCAACAAGCCAGGTTCATCTTCCCATCCTTGATAAACCAATTAAAATAGACAAGCTATTACCTAAAGCCCCTCCCCCCAAAAGGAGACATGTAGTCTATACGTCCATATTGGAAAAAGGCACAAAGAGATAGAAAAATTCCCCAAGTCTGATTTCGGGGCCCTGGGGTGAGATTACTGATTATGTTGAAAACCAAAGTTATACATGTCTAAGGAGTTCTGGTCAGGTAGTGGTCCTGCCTATCACTGACCTTTCTTTGTTTGGCTACACTTTCCAGCAAAGTCATCTGAAAAGCTGCAAATCTCTTTCCGGGAGAAAAAATGACCTCTGTCTAGCCCAGGCTATAAAAGGCTTCCTCTTCTCCCGTCATGAGATCCCTTAGGTAACTGGGGATCATTGTTTGCAGTAGTCTAATCACCAACGTGAGGGAACGTGAAAGTCTCGTTGGAATGTCTTTATCATTAGCAGGCCAATTACAGGACATCCTTGTGTGTTTGTTGTATGTTCTATAACATTCCATTTGGCATAGATGCTGGTCCAAATCCAAATCCAAAGAAAAGGTCAGATTTGTGAGTGATAATGGCAGTGCAAAAGGACCTGGGGATGTAGTTCTGTTGACGGAGCTTACTTCACATACACGGAGCCTTAGGTTTGATTTACATCATGGAATAAAACCTGCAGTCCCTGTGCTTAGAAGGTGGAGGCCAGTCAGAAGTTGAAGACCTTCCTACACAGCAAGTGGAAGGCCAGCCTGGGCTATGTGAGATCTCATCTCAAAATAATAAAGTAAAAATATAAAAACAAAATAAAGAAGGATGCTAGAAAACTCACAAACCAGATTCTTAGAAGAATGAGGCTCACAGCCACTTTCTTAACACACTGGAGGGGGCACAGGCAGCAATAGAAAAGAATGGATTGGGGGTGAGGGGGCGGGTCCCTGGACAGGGAGGTTTCATCACAGTGCTCTTGGAAGGTAGACAGGGATTGCCAGGAATCACTTCTTCAAATGGTCATGTTGTACAGCCTGGGAATGGATGTCCATGCTCCATACACACCAGCAACAAATAAGGGTGCCTTCTCCTTGGTACCATACGAGTAACGACCATGAGAGCTTTGAGTAGAGATGAGAGGATTTGAGACCAGGCTGCCTGTATTGTGTGGCTTTCCACCATTCCCCTGTGGAAGCTGTCCTTATCTGAGGCCACCAGACCCTTTGCTGTGGAAAGCATTATCTCCTGAACACTGGAACAGATTGGGGATGCACACACTGTCCTGCCCACTCCTGACAGATGGCAGGGAGCCCAAACCCTCCATATGCTGCTCTGTTCTCTGGGAAGGAATGGGCTTGCAGGCTGATTTGGCACATGCTGCTGTGACCGTGGGTGTCTCTGAAGCAGCCAGCATCACTGCCCTTGGGCTAGTTGGCACTAATCAGTCAGGGTTGTAACAGAGTGAACATATTCTGAGCTAGCCAGCCTAGAGAGCAAATCAAGCCCTCGGGTGTTGGAAGATAAGGCTATGGATGTCTTTGGGGATTTTCATTTGTTGATCTGATCAAGGGAGATCACAATGAGCTATAGCATACACTTCTGAAGTATTCCATTTCTTCTGTTGTCCCAGACAGTGAGAAATTTTCCATTTTCATTGACTTTTGGTATCCTCTGAGGTCTAAGATTTCCTATGTGTGTATTCTTTCTAAACACAGTAAGTAGTTTGCAGAGAGCTGCCAGCAAAGACCTGGGAATGCTCACCCTAGGGGAACCGACACCTCCGACCTATCGTAAGAAGATGCTCCCCCGGTTTTATCTGTCAATCCTCTTTATTTTATTTTTTTTTATTGGATATTTTATTTACATTTCATATGTTATCCCCTTACCCCATCCCCCACCCACCCGGGAACCCCCCATCCCCTTACCCCTCCTCCTTCTTCTCCGTGGATGTAACCCCCACCTACCCCCCCCACTCCCACTTCCCCACCCTCAAAATTCCCACCCCCTGGGGCATCCAGCCTTCATGAGGTCAATCCTCTTTATAATCCTTGCTTTCCAAAAGCAGACATCTGAGTTTAGAACTCCACGGTTTCCAAGAGCTCCAGCACAGGTCAGCAGCACAGTGTGTATCAGCTGCAATTAATTCCAATCTTGTTCTTTCCTGACCTCAATCATGTTGCCAGTGGAAATTCAGCCACAGGCTCCTAAAACTCCAGTGTGGGATCTCCCATTTTATAAGATACCCACAACTTTAAATCTCAATAAAATCCAATTTGGAGAGTTTAGGTTCTAACTTCTTCGTGTACATCACTTCTGATCTTACGAAGTTCAGCTTATAATAAAACTATTTCAATTGATTTTCTTATAAAGCCATAGTCTCCATAGCAAGAAAACTCATAGCTAGGAGAAAATTAGTAAAACCTTGAACAGCGTGCTTTCACAGTGGGCATACAAATGGCCAGGAGATATACAGGGGTAAAGCGCTCTCAACATCCTTAACAATCATGGAAATAATGGAAATATAAGCCAAAGCCACTATGAGGGATCACGTCACACCTGCGAGAATGGCTATTGTTTTTATTTTTATTAAAAGGTAAATGTGATGTTGTGGAGAAAGGGGCGCCTTTGTACTTCATTGATAAGAATGTAAATTAATGCACCCATTATGCGGAAAGGATCGTCAAGTTTCCTCCAAAGAACTAACAATAGAACTCCCATATGATCCATTTACTCTCACTCTGCATGTGTACCCAAATGAAACGAAACCAAGTGTGCTGCTGACTACGTTCCCAAATTAGCACACCAGAGCAGATGTAGAATCAAACCAATGGTCTATCAATGGATGAACAGACAAAGGAAATGTGAAATGCACACACACACACACACATGCATACATACACACATGCATACATACACACATGCACATACATATGCACCCACACATACACATGTACACATGTGCACACATGCATGCACACACACACATACACACACATGCATACATACACACATGCACATACATATGCACCCACACATACACATGTACACATATGCATGCATGCATGCACACAAACACATGTATGCTGGTACCATTAAACCTTTTAAAAGAAAGAAATCATGGAATTTGCATGAATGAAACTTTACACTACGCTAAGTGAAAAGAGACCATACATGAAACCCTTTACATGTGGTATATAAGAACATTGCACTCCTAGAAAAGCTTATAAGATAAATAATGGTTATCAGGGCCTAAGAAAGGAGGGATAGGAAGAAGTAAAGGAAGGAGACAGTTTTGTTGCATGTAATGAATAAATATAGAGAGCTACCATACAGCATAAAAACTTTTAACAATGTATACATGAAAATTACTAAGAGAATACACATCACACATAAAATAAACGAAAAATAAATACAATTGCAGCAGAAAAAAGTCCTGTTACCAACTAAAAGGGCTTTTCTAAAAATTTACTTATTTTTATTCTATGTTTACCAGTGTTCTGACGACATATATGTAGGTGCTCCACAGGCATGCAGTACCCATGGATGACAGAAGGAGGTGTCAGGTCCTCTAGGACTGCAGTGACCTACAGTTGTGAGCCACCATGTGGTTGCTGGGAACAGAACCCAGATCCTCTGCAAGAGCAGCAAATGCTCCTAACCATTGAGCCATCTCTCCAAATCCATTTGGAAGGGCTTTTAACTAAGGCAGAGTTGGTGGCTCGTGTCCAGTTTTGCCTGGTTGTGACATAAACAACTTTAGGGAGGGAGGTTCGTTTGTTGTATAGTTGCAGAAGTTCTAGTCCATACTGGTGGGGAGGGTGTTGTTGAGCAGAGCGTTGACATGACAAGGACAGAGAGGGGTATGGGATGTGGCTGAATCATGCTAGCCACCTTCTGTTCTCTTTGAGACCCATTGGGCCTCCAGCCTATAAGATGATGTTGCTCACACTAGGGGAAGTGTCTTCCCCTCCCTTTAGTCTGATCTCTGGGTACCCTGCACAGATACTCCCAGAGCTGTACCTTACGAATCTTCCAGGCTCTTCTCAGACCAATGAAATTGGAAATCGAGACTAATCAACCCAGTACAAGAGTAAACTGTGATCACTTCCGGTTCAAGCTAGCCATGGGCTTCCCACTTGCCATTTATTTGAGTACCACTCCTTTGGTTTCTTCTTAGAGGAAAAAAATTCATCCTTATTATAATGCTTTTAGGCAAGCATGCCATATGCTGGTGGAGGATTAAGGAGAGAATGGGGTTTCGGTCTCAGTGTATTCATAAATAGAAGGCTGACTGGAGAGGTAAATTTAGTTTAAGGAGCAACACTAATGAGGGTTTGAACCATAAGATATTTTTCTTCTTTCAGTTAAAGTTTGGCCTATTTTAGAATTTTGGTCTAAGTCCAAAAACGTGTGCATTTCTTTCTATCCAGCCATAGAAAGAGCAACTGTTTTATCTATTCTTAAATCAGGATAGGAAGAACAAAAGGTAAATTTATGCCTCTAAGGGAAAATCTAGACATTTTTAAAGACCATTCTGAGTCCTAAATAGAAGCCGTGTTTAATAGAAATATTTATCACTTACCTGCAAGCTCCATAAAAACCTCCTGCAAAGAATTCCGAGTAGTGCTTTCTGGTAATGAATCCTCCCAGAGTCACAGGAGGAATTGAAGATGATGGAACCATAGCTGTAACAAACACTGAGGGTGCCAAGATCTATGGTGTGATCCTTTTTCATCTGCAGAAACTTTTCTACAAACAAAAAGTCACTTGGATGTGAGCTTGGTAATGTGTGATGGTAACCCCAAAGATATGGAAGCTGAAACAGGAGGATGGGTGAGTTGACGGCCAGTCTGGCTATATAAAGAGACCCTAGCTAAAAAACAAAACAAAACAACACAACAAAAAATCCAAACAAAAACAATAACGACAAAAAAACCTAAAGGATGAGGGTGTATTTTAGTGATAGAGCATTTGTCCGGCATATACAAGACTTTGGGTTAGATCCTGAGCATTGCAAATAAGATAGACAGACAGACAGACGGATGGACGGACGGACGGATGGACAGACGGACAGATGATGGTGATGATGATGATGATGATGATGATGAAGGAAGAAAAGGAGGAGAAGGAGAGGAAGAGGAAGAGGAAGAGGAAGTTGTTTATATAATTAGGCAAGTTAGCATCTTCAGTCCTTTGAACTTAGCAAAGAGTCTTTACAAACCTGAAGTCTAGCCTTGTATCAATCTAGTTTAAAAGCCCAGAAACTCGCAGGAAGAAGCAGGAAAGAAACTGGACTTGTCCACACTCACCTGTACAGCCTTGGAATTGATGCCTCAGTGAGCTGGGATGCTCACAGGCATCTGGGGTAAATTAAAGTTGCCCCCCCTAAAATGATAAGACTTATTAGGTTGATGGGAATATAAGAGATTATATTTTGGTTTATTAAAGCTCAGTTAGTCATGCGAAGTGGATTGCTACATAACAACCCTTTCAAAGTATAAACAGGCCTAAGAAGGATAAATATCCAATGGTTAGTTGTAGATTTAAAAACCACATATCCATGCTGGAGAGATGGCTCAGCTCTTAAGAGCACTGACTGCTCTTCCAGAGGTCCTGAGTTCAATTCCCGGCAACCACATGGTGGCTCACAACTGTCTATAATGGGATCCGATGCCCTCTTCTGTTGTGTCTGAAGACAGCAACAGTGTACTCATATAAATAAAATAAATAAGTCTTTTTTTTAAAAAAAATATATCCATGGTTTTAAAACTAGCATATCAGCTTGAAAGACCTAACAATGATGTCCAGTTCAGTAGATCTGGGTTGGAAAACATACATTCAGACAGTGATCCCGATACCTTGGGCTTGTGAGGAATCTGCCGTGAGAACCAAATACCACTGACGTCATTGTCACATGGTAGACATCAAGTGAACTTTCACCCCCAGCACTTGCTGAACCTGCTGACATCATCAGTTTACCTCTCTGGCAAACTGACTGCAGTTGAAGAGAGAGAAGTTCAATGGTTCAGTAAAAAGAACAGAGTCTCCTTTATTTCAATTCCTACAAAGTGGTTCACAGAAGAGCTGTCAATTGACTCATTAAGAAATACACTTGGACTCCATTTCTGTGGAACTAGAGATGTATGGCATTTGCTTGCTGGGTTATTCAGATAAACAAGTGTACCATATGTTACCTCACAGTGAGCCACAGTTTACTCACCAAGCTGCGGGAAAGGTGGTGCAGAACTTGTGGGACTGGCCAACTGATGACTGGTCCAACTTGAGGCCCATGGCATGACAAGGAGCTCCACTACCTGGAGCACCAGGAAAACGGTGAGCTACTGCTTCCTTTGCCATTCTGAATGGTCTGTCCATCCACTGGCATGTGTTGTGGAATATGCATCTCTGTAGAGAGGTAGCCTGCTGTTAGTAAGGATCCCTCTTGCGTGTCTTTAAATGCTTGCCAATTATCTCTTTCACCGGCCATCAGAGAAAGGGAGGTTATTTTGCATAACGTATGTACAATCAATTCATTCAACCAACAATTAGTGAGTGCTGCTGATGAGTTGAACACTCTGCCAGGATTCATCAAATGTCCATACGAGTCAGACTTCATCCTACAGGATTACATATCAAACTGTCTCCAGTGCAGCTCCAAGTAGATTTCTAGAGAACTTTCTGGTTGCAACACAGAATGCAAGTCTACCTGAAGGCATTTTCCTTCCACAACTTTCTAATGGGTTTGCTCTACTTGTGCTCACCTGAGGCTTTCCCAACTCACAGCTGGAGAAGTGAAACTCCTGAGTGTTTAACTGCCTCGTCCTTGAGCAATTCATGGGTCAACCCCAAAATTAACATCATGACTCCCCTTATTCTCAGCAAGCAATGCTCCTTGTAGGTTTTAACAAAATCGTGACCCATCTCCACCAAGCCTCTCCATTCGGAGTTCATTTTTTTTTACACTCCGTTGACGTCATCAGAAAGATTCCTATTCTCATTTCATCGATATTTTCATATATTTAGAACATGAGTATTGCTCCAAGTCTTTCCTTTTATCTGGGTTGGGGGAGGGGGTGAGTCACTCCATTGAGGCTTGTGATATGTACAGCTCCCAAAGTCAACTTCTCTAGGTTGCGTAGGCAAACACTGGCAGGTGGTAAATATGCCTAGTCATCCTGTCGCCCTTACTCCAAGAAGTTAGTGTTACTTTTAATTATTCTGGAGTCCGCTCTGAAGATTTTGAAACTCTTAACCACCTTAAGTCATGGAGTCAAATACTTGGTTTTTCCCCCCTTTGCGTGTTTATCCAATTTCAATTTAGCTTGTAGGAAGCTATAGAGTTTAATGATTGAAAATGTTAGTAGTTGGTCAAACACCACAAAAACTCGACCACATTTAATGCTCTGTCTTCAGTCAGTAAATCTCTCTATATATATTTTGTTTCATTCTTCAGTAGACTATGCTAACAGAGAAACTACCTGCAATTGTATTCTACCTTCATTTCTTTGAGAGCAGAGGAATGGGGAAGAAAGCTGTCTTGCGTATAAGATAGCAGCTCCAATCTCTGCCTTTGTGAGATGTTAGCGTTCAAATAGATGTGAGAACGCTCGTGCACACTAGGAAGCAGTATTTTAGCTCTTCTAGCAAAATAGCATCCTTTCTTTTTTATAATCAATGAATACCTCATTTTTTTTCCAAAACTGAATCTTGTGATTTTTCTATATTCATTAAATCAAATTGTTTTGAACTTAATCTCAATGTATCTTTCTTTATCTTTAGATTTTCTAAGGTCATTATTCTAAAATAAATTGGTAATCATTGTAAAAGAAAAGAAAGTGTAGCTAGGGATGCCGGAGAGCAGCTGGCATCTACCTCTTTTTCTGATCCATTATCTAAATGTCTTTAAACACCAAAAGAACAGCGGTGACTTTCTGTCTCCACACCGTTGGAAAGATCACTCTCAAGAACTTCCCACTGAGCTCAGTAGAACTATCTAGATTGGGAAGGATGCAGTTCTATCCCGGTGGGCCCTGACTTTACACTGGCCCTTAATGTGGGGAAGGGACATATTTCTTCCAGGAAACTCAGAGCTAGTTAAGCACACAATGTATAAGATCTACTCAAGAGAGAAAGCTTGTGTGTGCGTTTCCTATCTCTAATATAGAGATGTCCAGCATTCTCAAACAAAAAGACACCTTTGCTAGGATGCAACCACAAGCAAACTCTGCAGTCTGTGTGTAACACTGAAGGTCAGCTGTGACCTCGGACTTCCACAATCCCTGCTGTTGGAGAAACTGCTTGTCTATTCTTTACTAACGCTGAAAGAACTGGGAAAAGGAGATGTCTATGAAAGTGAACTGACACAAGATTTTATTTTATTTAACTACTCTCTTAGTGGGATAGAAATAAACATTATCATTAATCATTTATAAATAAAAAATTCAAATAGTAATTTCAAAAACTAGTCAGTGGTGCATATGGGAATTGCTAGTACACATTCTGTCCCATTTAGACCAACCCAAGAATAGTGCATATTATGGTCATCTGTTATCCCTGCTCCATTCAGAATGTGACCCATAGAATTAATGCGATATCAAAGTTTAGCTTAACTTTATTCTGAGTCAAAGACTCAAACCTAATTGTCATCCTGTCCAGCTCTTTCTTGGTTAGTGTGATCTTCAATCTCTCTGTCTCTGTCTCTAGCTCTCTAGCTGTCTCTCCTTCCCTTCCTTCCTCCCTTCCTCCGTGTGTGTGTGTGTGTGTGTGTGTGTGTGTGTGTGTGTTTCACTGGGAATTCAGCCTAGAACATCCACATACTAAGTAGGCACTCTACTACTGAGTCATAGGCCTAGACCTCCTTTGTATTATTATTATTTTGAGATAGAGTCCTATTAGTTGCATAGGCTAGCCTTGAACTCACGCTGCATCCTCTCACCTCTCAAGGAGCTAGAGCAACCATCCTGCACTGCTAGGCCCAGAAGATCTTGAGTTTTGACTCCAAGAATTTAGAGGATAAAACCCCACGGTTACAATACTGTCACGCCTTCCTTGCCTATGGCTGAAAATCTCCTGTGGAAAGATCAACAACTGGTTCTGATTGCTTAGTACAGGATCTACTTCATCGATTTTTGCCTCCTATGTCAAAAGACTGGTGTGGTGGTGAACACCCTCCCGGGGAGCTAAGCAGGGATCACCATCATGACTTAGGTATTCAGTGTGAACAAAAGTTGACTCCAGAGAGTGCTAATCAGGGTTGCCTCCGCGTGCCAGACCATGTCCTTTGTCTCAGCTATGTTCCCTCAACAGAGACTAGCTTGCTGCAAGCGCTGTGAGGAGCAGGGTTGACAAGGCTTCCTGCTAGTGTTTTAGAGCTGAAACATGCAGGTCTTTGCTCTCCTATGGCATTTATTACTCAAGGTTTAGGGAGTGCTGCTCGTACCACGACGTGCCACAAATCCCTTTGTAAATTTATGACTTTGCTTATAACTTATTAAAAATAATGTAAAATTGGATGGTAAATACTAATAAGTACATCTAAGGATGTTTTCCTGCTAGAAAAGAAAGTGTTTGAGAATTTATCAAAATATTTTATTACCTCTTAAGGAGGTCAAACCTCCATACATATATGTATATACGTGTGTGTGTGTGTGTGTGTGTGTGTATGTATGTATGTATGTATGTATGTATGTATGTATAGACATATGTGTATAAGTCCTTGGGTACAGGCTGTGAAAATGATCTGTAGGTATCAAAGGCACAAAGAAACACACACACACGTATGTACATGTATATAATCTTTTTTAATGACTGCTGAAACATGAGATGAGCAATGACAACAACAAGGACATGCTAAAGTGGGTGGACCAGGAGGGCTCATGAGGCCTCAGCCTTACAGAGAACTACAGGCAACTAAGGAACACTGAGAATGGGAGAAATAGTCTTCCCCAGGGAAGAGCACACCAACTGCTTATCCAATAACACATGGTCAGCCCTGAAATCATACACACAAGTAACATATAGACTGAGGAGATTATTTTTATGTATTTAGGAATGTGTATGTATATACATACATACATCTATGCATGTAGCAACAGTTAATGGGAAAATCGCCCATAATTTGAAAGAGAGCAAGGAGGGGCCTATGGGAGGGTTTGGAGGGAAGAAAAGGAAAAAGAAATTATATAATTTTATTATAATCCCCAAAATAATGAAAATAATTAGAATAAATAAATAAAAATACATAGAACCTTCTATGGAAGTGATATACATCAGACATCAAGGAAACCTTTTGATGATATAAACCGCCAAGCAAAACCCAAGTTTTCAGGACTAAGAGCCAGGAATCTGATTTTTCAAGATCACTGGTGGGGACTCTCAGTCACAGGGAGCCAAAGTTGAGAGGAAACTCCTCCAACTGTACACCGTTTTCAAGGTGTTAAATGAACAATGAGCATACACAGATTTTAATTCCCATAAGTAATTACCTCTAAGTAATACCTCATGAGATCACGTTACTCACTGTCCATATGTCCCTCTCCCTTACCACACTGTCTCTGCATACCCTGTTCCTCTCACTTCACCAGTGAGCCAAGCGCATGGGGAATGATGTCTGATTCTGTGTTCAGTCAGTACAATGCCAGGAACATTGGCACTGAGTATGTATTAAAAATAACAGCAGGAACTGCTTGTTGCTTTCACAGACCAACGAATCCCTTCGATGAAGGGAGAGAAGATGTAAAACGTACAGGTACAAATCACGTGTTCCGTAGCATAACGTTTTCTAACAACTAAAGGCACATTTAGCTCTCAGAGACAATTCCAGTTAAGTCTGTTAAACTCATAATGCCACTTGTGCTCACTGGGTCACAGGTCACATAGGGTTCTGGTTTTCAGATAAGTGTGTGGTCATACTGAATGCCCTCTGTCATTCCGAGAGACTTTCTCAGCATCTTTGACACATACAGGTCATCCTCACAGCCTGTGCTCCTGGACTTAAAAACAAAAGCTTCCTCCCTTTCTAGGTTGTCATTCGAATCTACTGAGAGGCAGTGAATCTACCCAGCCTGCAGGTTTCCCGAATGGCCACTAGTTGAAGATACCTGTGGTCCCTACTCCTGCCTTTGGTCTTGGATTAAGGGGATACACCCTGTGTTCCCCACCCAATCCTTACTTTGTGCAAATGCTTCCAGCCCTTCTATCCATGCCCAAGAATCACCACCTTCCACAGGCCCTAACCAAGAACTGAGTGAGAGTCTCTGAGGTCACTCATTCCACAAGGCATCCTTGGGGCCCTCACCAAGGACAACTTGACTCAAACCTAATGAATTCTTGTTTCCATTTTTCCAAACTTGAGATTTCAAGCAAGAGATCTGGAATATTCCCCAGACCTGTCTTTTGTAAGCAACTCTACTACCACACCAGGTTTGGCCTGTAGATGTGGATGGGGCAAGACATGAGTTACATGTAGAACCAGTCATCTCGCTAGTGTTTTCCAAACCGAGGTCAAGTTAAGTGGGAGTTTGTGGTGTACTAGGATGTAGGATCAAATATCTAAATCATTTTTTGGAAGATAATTTTGTAATTATATTTATGTACAGAAAACTTAGTGTACATTATTTTTTAACCCAGTTTAGTGGCGAGTTCTTTAGCCTTTGCCTTTTCCAGCTTGGCAATTCGAGCCACAGACTTAGGACCCAGGACGTTGCCTCCCCAGTGGCAGTGAATCTCATCATATCTGTCATTGTATTTGGTCCTAATAGCTTCCACCAGCTTAGCCAGAGCACCTTGTCTTCCGAGTTAACCTGTGTGAAGGCAACAGTGGTGCATGTCTTCCTGTGGACCAGGCGCCCCAGCCTGGCCTTTCCCTTGATGATGCAGAGCACACCCCCATCTTTCTGCACAGGGCAGGCAGGAAAACCACCAGCTCAATGGGATCTACATCATGGGCAGTCACCAACAGCTGAGCTTTCTTGTTCTCCACCAAGGTGGTGACTGTATTGACTCCTGCTTGGAGGACAGGTGGTCTCTTAGTTGGGACGTCTCCTTTGCCAGCAACTTTCTTCTCAGCATGGGCCAGTAGCCTTTGCTTCTTCTCTTGCTTTGTCTCTGGCCTGTACTTGTGAGTAAGCTTAAGCAGCTGAGTAGCTGTTTGCCTGTCCAGGGCCTGGGTGAGCTGGTTAATGGCAGGAGGTACTTTGAACCGCTTATAGAGGATGGATCTTTGCTGCTGCAGCCTGATGTATGGGGACATTTAACGAAGCCTGTTAGATCTTTTTTGGTCTGGATGTCCTGCCCAATGCCGAAGTTCTTGGGCCTTTTCTCGAACAGAAGATTGACCACCCTTTTGGCCTCCTGCTTCTTGACGACAGCAGGGGCCAGGGCCACCTTCTTCTCCTTGGCCTTCTTCCCTTTGGGTATCTTGCTCGACTGGAAGAGAGAATCTTTTTTTTTTAACTTCTATTTTTTTCTTTTTTATTGAATAGAAAACCCTCATAAATATCTAAATTTTAATAGAACAGAGGACGCTGCTGCTGTGCTGTTTAAAATACCAGATAATAAAGTAAATTACATTTTTACTGTACTCTCAATCAAAAATAGAACAGTAATAAATTGGTAACAGATGTGCTCGTTGGATTCACTGAATCTTTAACATGAATGTGGATCAAAACATCACGTTGTACCCCATAAATATTAATAATAATCATTTGGTGATAAAAGTGAAATTTTTAATGGATCTGTAATGCTGGTGTCTTGCTTTTAAAACATTTTTGGTCTCCCAGTAGAAATTCTCATGTCTCACTTTCCTAGTGAGAAAGCCCTGTGGAACCAGCCCACGGTCTTGCTGCTCAGTGCTGCACTGCTCAGCACTGCAAACACAGGCTCCGTCCTGGGAAATCCACTTGCCTGTCTCTCCTGCACCTGGGTGTTTTGATCATAGGTCCATCAAGCTCCTTGTATTTCCCCTCCCCCTGGGCTGGTAAGCCTTGCCCCCCAGTATAGCTCAAATAGTAAAAGAAGCTAAGAAAGAAAACACAACACACACACACACACATACACACACACCAATTTCAAACATACTTTTCATGTAGACCCTGAATATCTTTAAATTAACTTAAACATAGGCTGACAATTCCCCTAAACTAATTCATCTAACAGGTAGTCAGTTAGTTATAAAAGTTAAAAGGAAGGCCCTTTAAAGATGCTTTCTTTAAATGTTTAGAGTTAACTTAAAGCATAACTGTATAATTCTCTCATTGAGAGCAGGGCTTCTTAAAAAGAAGAAGAGTCTGTCTCTTGGAGATCAGAGTTACCTCTCTTACATTATCCACATTCACAATGTGTATCAAGAAACTGACGTCTTCATTTCTGCAGATTGGGCATGTGACACAATTTGAATGCAGTATAGTATGTGTATCCATGTCATCCACAACTGCTTCTGAAGAGATTCTTAAAAACATACGTTTAATTCTCAGACAAGAGTCGTCTAGATTTGCATCATTTCTACTTCTGCCCCCTCCACTCCAACTTCTCCCAGTCCTTATCATTCTCTCAGATTTGTTACCTCTTCTTCTATAATGATTATCAAACACACACACATACCACACACACATACCACACACACATACCACACACACATACCACACGCCACACATAGACATACATACATATAC
>NW_021604590.1:2719551-2724785 GCF_004785775.1 Grammomys surdaster | reverse complement strand
CACACATAGACATACATACATATACACACCACACACACATACCACACACCACACATAGACATACATACATATACACACCACACATACACACACACACCACACATGAGCATATACTGCAATACACATACTACACATACACACATACCATACACCACACATAGACATATGTACACACACGCACACTACACATTCACACACCACACATACATACCATACATACAGACATGTACCACATACACATACATACACCACACATACACACATCACATACACATATACACACCATACATAGACTACACATACATGATCACACACCACACACAAACACATATACCAACTATATGTGTTTGCTTTGGACTGACCACTTAGGATTAGGATCCCATCCCTGAAGAAAAATGGTTCTCCCTCTCTCAATAACCACTGAGTGCCTGTGGCTCTTCATCATGGTGTGCAGAAAATTTTAACATTTCGTATCTAGTTGTCTTTGCAACATTTTCCAGATAATTTTTGGGGGAAAATTATCTTTTGCACTCATACTTCATCTGTTTCAAATATTTAATTAAGCTGGATAGTTATAACTCCAGGTTAAATAAACTTAGCCTCAGAGCCTCTTATCCATAATGACCCAAAATTATTATGGGAAATTTATGGCTGAGGTGAAAAGAGAAAGAATCCCAATCTGTCCCCTCCCTCGTTTGTAAGATGAAGACTCAGCATGGACACGTGATTCCCTGGGCATATTCAAGGACCATCATTCTGAAACAGTGAAAAGGAATCTTCGAAAAATTGCATTCACGTTTGTGAGGTGTGACGCTAAGCACTGTGGGGAAAAAAAGTTCAACGATCTGGTAATTTTGCAAAGTAGCAGAATGAAAATGTTAAAGGTCTCTTTAGCGCAAAATGTCACCGTCTGTGAAGGCTGGCACATGTTAAGCCACCAAAACTTGCTCCGGTCTCCTTTTTCTCCTACGGAATACTCCTAAAGATCTAAGAGCAACAGAACATGTGGAGGAATTCTGTCTCAATATTTAGGATCCTTTCTTACCCAAAGGCAACTTTGAGCTCAGGCCACAGCCCAGCTCCACTGACACATTAACGAGCTAATTGTTAGAAATTGCCAGAGAGAGTGGGGAGAGAGAGAGCTTGAGGACTGGAGTTCGGTTTCCAAGGGTAACAAAACCCAAGCATGACAGGTGCTCTAGATGGGGTATGTCATCATGATGATGAGTACCTCGGTGCTGATGGGGCACAGATGGGAAGATACCTGGGACTCACTTATCAGCCAGCAAACTCCAGGCCACTGAGAGATCATGACTCAAAAAACTAGGTAGGCATGGGCAAGATGGATTGGTAGGTAAAGCCAGCCGCCAGAAAGCCTGAGCCTGATTCCTAGATCCCACATGGTGGGAGGGGAGAACTGAGTCTAGCAAGTTACATACACACATACACACACACACACACAAATAAGTAAATATAAAAATAGAACGTAGACACCATCTGAAGAATAATGTCCAAAGTTTACCCTCTACATGCATGGACCCTGTCACACATGCATTCACACACAGGAATACATATCACACATTCACAGACATTCATGCACACACACACACACACACACAGAGAGAGAGAGAGAGAGAGAGAGAGAGAGAGAGAGAGAATTTGCCAGAAAAATGGGTCATTCTTAAAAGACAAAGTTGGAATTATATCAGAGGATGGAGATCTGCCAGAGCCTTCTCCTGATATCTCACTTCATACCAAGTGGTGGACATGCCTTAATGTTGTATTGATAAGGAAAATTTGTATGATATATATTAATAACTTCCAAATATTTTTATAATTTCTTGTGTTCTTCCTGCTACACAAGTGTGTTTCTGTATACTTTTTTACACATATTTTAAAGTTGCTTAAATATCTATACATAAACAGAAACAGAGAAACATATTAATGTTGATAATAAAGAACAGGATGGCTGAGAAACCCTACAAATCCACACATATCCAGGAGTCCAGACAAACGTACCATTTGTACCAATGCGTACAGGGCAAGGTTTTGTTCGTTTCATGCTTTATGTACAAGATGTCAGTAAACAAAAAGGTATTTTGAAAAACAATGAAGGATGCATACCCTCTGAAGAAGCTAAAAAACAAATAAAAACTTGAGGCCTCTCACCTAGCAATTGTATAAATTATCTTCCTTTGTAGAAAGCTAAGTAATGGCGCTTCACGGCTTTGCTTTGTTGTGAGATCAGTTTTTAAACACTGATTCATTAAACGGTTGAATTACATGAAGTCAAATTCTCCTGATTTGAAGAGCTCTGTTGATCATAACTGCAGACTCATTGAATGGCAACCTAAGAGCAGTTATGACTGTGGCTACTATATTCCAGGTCTATAGAATGAGGTTCTGGGGAAGACAAGACAAATTCTTGATTGGAAATAAAGGTTCTCTGAGGCCAACATTCATCTGTAGAAGTCTTTAGCTATGACTTGGATTTTTGTTGTGTCATTTGCTAAAGGTTCTAAACATGACAGTGTCCCTGACATTATTACCTAGGCCATTTCCGTATTACTACAGTCCTGATAAAATACATATTTTCTATTCCCGTGTCGGAGAGTGATTCTGATGCTTTGATTTGATCAGGAATCTATGTATCCAGATGCTGGAGGTCCTTGTCCCCAATTGGTTTTTGATCTTTCAATAAAGATGCCAGTAGCCAATGGCTGGGCATGGATCAGGACACTTAGAGTTGCACAGGTAGGATGCAGAGAGGAATGGGAGAAGATCACCATGATCTGGGGGAGAGAAAAGAACAGAATTAGAGCTTCAGAAGGAATATCAGCTGAAATGTAGGTGTAAAGGGAAAACACCCTTCCCGAAGGCTGCCCAGAAGTGTTTTGAGCAGCAGAGACCAGTGGGCCCCACAGAAGGTAACACAGCAGCAAAGTTAAGGATAGATTTAGAAGGTGCTGAGCTAGGCATAAAGGGAAAGCATGCCAGTTGCAGAAGGCTTAAAATTGCCAGTCTTTGAGTTAGCCAAGGCATTTCAAAATTAACTAACGTGTGTGTGTGTGTGTGTGTGTGTGTGTGTGTGTGTGTTTCCATACACAGACCTGAGAGTGGTGTAGTGAAAACTACACACTACATTCCTGTGACAAAATACCATGACCAAGGCAACTTATAAAAGACAGCCTTTAATTTAGAGCTTACGGTTTTAGAGGGTTAGGGTCCATGATGGTGGAGCAAAGGCTCCGTGGCAGGAACATCTAAGAACTTACATGCTGATCCACAAGCTGTAGGCAGAAAGAAGAGGTTGAGAATGTCATTCTTTGAGATCGCAAAGCCCACCCCTAAGTGATCCACCTCTTCCAACAAGGCCACACTCCCTAATCCTTCCCAGATAGTTCCACCAACTAGGGACAAAATATTCAAACATACAAGCCTAAGGGGTCATTCTCATTCAGAGCAGCACAAAATATCTAGTATGAAACAACCACACAAGCAATGTTAGACGCAGTTGTTGTGAGGGCTTTCTTATAAGTGCTTTCATCCTCACATCCCACTATTCTGAAAGGAAGGATCAGCCTGGGAAGACAACAGACACTCCAACCTCTGTCATTACCAGGAATCATTCAACAAATTCCCAAGCCAGTAAGATCAACCTGTAGTGAAGACAGTGCTTACTGTTTGTCCTCATGTGCGAGGCTGAGAAAGCATCATGCAGTGTGACTCATCTGCGGTTTGGCAAGTGCTACAGGCTCCTCTCTCTGCTTCTGTTTGCTCACCTATGTTCTCTATATATTATTAAACTTGTAGAGCTTTCTCAGTTTTCTTCCCTCTAACATAAAGAGATTTATGCTAGACCATAATATATTAACTATTTTATATTTTATAATTGTAAATACTATTACGTTTATCTCTCTAAAAGATAAATGTGTCCCCATGACCAGAGTGCGTCACTTACCATGTTCACATTCTTAATTTCACATTTTGTTAGGTCCATGCCATGTGTGCCTTTGGCCTAGGTGACATTAATAAGCACTGCATGGATTCACCAACCTTCTATCCTTCTTAATATCTTTGATTGTCTCCACTCAATTACTAGTTCAATCTCTAAGCTGTTTCGTGATCAATGTAGACTTGAGATTGTAATTTTATATTCTAAAAAGAAGAAATAGAGTACCTAAGGGAGTTGGAAGGGTTCTGCAAAATGTAAGATAAACACAGATGCTCCCTCACAAGCAAAATACTGCCAGAGCTTAAAGCGCAGACAGACACATGCCTGTGAATGAATTAGAAAGGCCTATGGATGCAGGAGGACCTGGATGGGCTTTCAAAGTTGATTAGAATTGTGCTTATCCACTTAGAGGGAGAATGAGAGTCAGGGACCAGAGATAGCTCAAGAACCACAGCTATCCAGAGATAGCCCAGGAACCACAGTTGTTCACATGGTTTCTGCAGTAGATCTTGAGGTGATGCTTTGTTCTAACATCCCTAAACCAGTATTTGGAACATCTGGAGGCTTTTTTCTATTGCCAAGTGAGAGGGAGTCCTAGTGTGTTTACAAGTAAGTGATACTAGTACATAGGGTAGGAATGAAGCTCCGGATTTAGTTGGAGTAGAACAAACGTGGGGTCCTACTGTGGTCCTTACAGAAACTAGAATGAAGAGAAAAATTGTGGAGAGACCCACTAATCCATTAACACACATGTATTGTGCACCTGCCCCATGCCAATGTCTCCCAGACAGGCATCACCTCCATTCCACCAGCTTTCCATGGTTCGAACTGGCATTTTTTTTTCAGTACTCCCTCACTGTTTTTCTACTCATTTTAATTCATTTCGATATATCTGTTGTTTACAAAGAAAGTAAATATCACTTCGATTTGCCATTTGAGGTAAAGGCTAACTGTGAAATAAGAACAAGGGATCAAAAAATGCTGTTTACTTCTAAAAGATAGGACATCTACTTAAAGAGATATTCAAAACAGATCATCCATGAACAGGGACTTTTGTGCTTTGACTGAACTGGTTTGTCTAAGAAAGATTGGCAATGCAGACAGCCGGCTCACAGCAATGGAGACTGCATGCTCACTTCAGTGAAGACAAAACTGCAGTGGATACAGTATGCTCACTGCAGTGGAGACAGCCCACTCACTGCAGTGGATATAGCATGCTCACTGTAGTGGAGACAACCTGCTCAGTGCAGTGGAGACAGCCCACTCTGCAGTGGAGACA
>NW_021604590.1:2696004-2719541 GCF_004785775.1 Grammomys surdaster | reverse complement strand
ACAACCTGCTCAGTGCAGTGGAGACAGCCCACTCTGCAGTGGAGACAACATGCTCACTGCAGTAGAGACAGTATGCTCACTGCACTAGAGACAGCCCACTCACTGCAGTGAAGGCAACTGCAATGGAGACAGCCTACTCACTGCAGTGGAGACAGCATGCTCACTACAGTGGAGACAACTGCAGTGGAGACAGCCCACTCCTGCAGTGGAGACAGCATGCTCACTTCACCCAGTTGCTGATCCTCAAACTTTTTGCTCTAAGGCATCATTAGCTCTGGGAACTGAGGCTGCAAATGTAGCTGTATTCACTTCAGTGTAAGCCTGAACAGGAAGAAAAGCAAGCACTGCAAGGAGATGATGTACTAGCTTAGGGTGAAATGTCACTGTGTTATGACTGGCTTAAGGGTTCTGCTGGCCACCTAACAGGTTGAGCAATCTTATAATACTTCTTCCCTAGTTCAATATAGTTTAGGGGTTAAATCTTACTTCTAGGCTTTAATTTAATTCAAACCCTTGGTAGCAAGAATGCTTTCTTCATATTGCCAAATCCTAGAGGTCTTCTTTTAATGTCTAAGAAAAACAAACCAAGGGCAGTGTTTCTAGGTTAAACATAAATGCTACATACAGTGAAATAATGGCATAGGATGAACAAGGTCGGCTGAGGCAGAAAAGAGCATTTCCCACATACAGGAAACGAATGCTGTCCACAGCATCGTAAGGGGAGGGCAGTCAGGGATGCTAAAGAAAACTGTAAGTCATGTAGTAATTGTAACCAGGGAGATAATGGGTCTGTGGGAATGAGGCTCGACCACACTAGGTGCCTAGAGGATGGTGATGGTTGTTGTTGTTGTTGTTGTTGTTATTGTTATTATTATTATTGTTGAAATGCACACCATTTTGCACAGAAAAGAAACAGCATGAGTTTATTAGGTTAGAAAGATTGTCCCCAAGTAGGGAAACACAAGGTACCATGGGAACCTTTGTACCATTTCTGAGTGACTTTCTCCTTGGTCCTTTTTGTTATTGTCAGTTCCCACATAAAAAGGATGTTCCAAGGCAGGACCTGTGACCACACATGTTAGAGGAGGGCTTTCCAAGATTGGATACCTTTGCCTTCTGGCCAGTCCAGTCATGTATGGAGCCTCCTACACCCCAAACGTATAATCTTTCTCTCTTACAAGCCTTGAATAATCCATCTAACTCCTCTCTGGGACCTGGAAGTGAGCCAACAGGCTGATGGGTCTCCCCTTCCTCCCGTCTTATTTATTTATTGTTATGTATTTATTGTTAGTTGAGCACTTGCTTTGTACCTAGCACTGGACAAGTGACTAGACTGTCCTCTGGAAGAAAGGGAGAACAAGGTAAAGATAATGGTTCTCCATTATCATAGTGCTTAAAAGATGCTAAAATACTAATTCTGGGAGACTGGTCCCTAAAAGTACAGGAAACGGGACAGAAAAGAGGGATAGTAAGGGGCCTTGAGAAGAGCTGCATGGCATCTGATGAGAAAAATAAACAGTCAGGAATTGGTAAAATACCCTGATGAGTTACTTCCAATTTCCAGCAGCTCATGGCAAAGACAAGCCATGCTGCTAGCTAGACTTCAAGTCTCTGATACACTTGGCATCAGAAGCAGGTGTCTTCAGAGCAGTACTCTGATGACAGTAGGTGTCTTAGTTAGAGTTTTACTGCCATGAACAGACATCATCACCAATGCAAGTCTTATAAAGGACAACATTTAATTGGACTGGCTTACAGGTTCACAGGTTCAGTCCATTATCATCAAGGTGGGAACATGGCAGCATCCAGGCAGGCATGGTGCAGGAGGTGCTGAGAGTTCTACATCTTCATCTGAAGGTTGCTAGCAGAATATCGGCTTTCAGGCAGCTAGGATGAGGGTCTTATAACCTGTACCCACAATGACACACCTATTCCAACATGGCCACATCTTCTAATAACGCCATTCCCTGGGCCAAGCATATATACGAACCATCACAGTAGGGTGTAGTTTTGTAGTGACCTAGACTAATTCTCAAGTTCAAAAGAAAAGTAAACCATGAGAGAAAACTCACATTAAATAATTCAAAAGTAATTGTCACAACTGAAAGTTGCAGAAAGCTGACTGTGTTTAAAATAGGTGATGGGGCCATTTTGCAAAAATCCAACCAGGTTTCACCCTAGCACATTGGCAGTAAGACATAGATAGGGCAAGAGCCACCCAGACTTTGTCTTAGATGACTCATTTCCTATGCAGGCAAAGGTGTTGTCTACACAGAAATGTACTGCTTTCTTCTAAGGAGCAATGCCCCCACTACCCTTGGAAGCTGCTTCTTTCATCTGACTTATATTCCCAGTGCTCGTCCTGACCACAGTCACTCCTGTGGGCTAGGATAACCCAGGCTGAGAGGTCTGCTGCAATTGCAGACTGCTCATTTATGTGGTAGGAAGGAAGCATATTCTCCTATTTGGAATGATAATCACCTTGGCACTCATGTAGAGAGAGAAAAAGCCCTCTTAAAAAATACATATTTATTTTGTATGTATGTGCCAGAGTTGCATGTATGTGAACCATGTCTGTGTGGGAGCCTGTGGAGATCAGAAGAGGCATTGAATCTCCTAGAACTAAACTCGCAGCCGGGTTTGAAGTAAGGGTTGTTGCCTTCAGAGATACAGAAAAATGTCCCCAATGTTTTCCTCAATGATTGCTATTGTAGCCAGAGAGCATAACTGCTGAGGAGACGAAAGGAGGTTGAATGAGCCTCCTTCAGGCAGCTGCAGCCAGTGTGAGGAAACGGATGAGACAGCAGAGTGGGCTCTGGCCATCTTCATTAGCCCTTTCTTGGGACTCAGCACACACCTCAGCTGTGTGTGGCACCTGTACGGGAAAGACACCGTTTCTAGAATAATGAATCTCATTTTACATATAAACTAGCACAAATTAGAAGGGAAAAAAAGAAATGTTTCGCATTCAAGAGACTCCTAATCATGTGTTTGTTTGTCTAACTCTTGCTGAGTGTGTGTATTCTGGGGGGCTTCCCTGTGGAACCCTGAAAAGAGCATTGGTGAGGCCTTCCTACACCTGGTAGAGCTGCATGCTGTGCACAGGGAGGGGTGCATGCAGGGAAATAATCCAGAGCAGATATTCCCAGAGCCTGATGAAGGAGAAAGAGTGTCCAGTAAGATAACACAGGAGTGGGTGTTAGTCCTGCAAACTGCATTCAACAGATGTTCCCCCAACGCAAATCGTTGCATTTCTCAGGCCCACTGTGGGGTTACAGGGCCAGTATAACCTGGCCCTGGAATTTGTTAGTTCTTGGGAAAGTACTTCATAAACTATAAGAGTGGATCCAGGAGGCAGCAGGGTCTTAACATGTCTTCTGTCTGATTCTGATGCACACTCCTGTTTGAGAATCTTTGTGACATTCAACCAGTGGTATCCTGAGTGGGGAAGACACAGAAGACAGACAGGAGTGGACTTGCTGCTCTAGTGTAGTGCGTTTCCATGAAGGGTTACATGGCTTACAAGATTGTATGTATCATCAAATAGAGTAACAAGAAGAGCTTAAGGAAAGTTTCTGATCTAGAAACACCCTTGTCCTACAGGAGCACTGGGTCCAAGCTGAAAGGCAGATCCTGAGAACACAGATTGGCTCATACTAAAACCTGAGAAGGATTTCTCCATGCACTTCATTTAAATCAGTGTTTGCTGAGACGCTTGATGTCCCTACATGGGGGGGAAAGCGTAGTTATTTAGGGAAGGCCTAAGACCAGTTCCATGTAAAGATCTCAGCAGAAGGACTGAATGACGTCAGGTTTGAAGGTCTCAGGGGCTCTGACCAATGCATTGATAATAGTATCAAAGGCCTTGTTAAAGGCAGAAATGGAAGTACTCAGAACTTCAGGGGAACCAAGCATGGTGGTGCATGTCCATAATCCCTGCAGTAGGATCACCCCAAATTTGAAGACAATCTGGTCCATACAGCAGGTTCCAACCAGTCAGGGCTATGACTACAGAATGAGAACTTGTCTCTGAAACAGAAACAACAAAATCAGAGGAAAGATGAAGCAATGAGATTTGAAAATATGGAGACGCGTTCACACCGCCCTAAGAACCTGTCGTCTGAAGTGTGCACTACTGCGTCTTCTAGGCTGAGATGTCTCAGAACTCCTTAGCTTTGCATCTCCCAGGCTGCTCTTCCCGAAAGCTTTTCACTCACCACATTACGTGTGCAGTATGGACCAACTACACCACTCAGTGCACAATGAGATTCTGACTTGGATTTTCCTGAGACTGTCATGTCTGTGTAATTTGGTTGTTTTGTGTTTTTTTTTCCAACTAAATGATAAATTAGATAAGGCCTATCAATTCCATGTTTCCTTCAGCCATGTAATGTTCCAAGGGAGGCTATATTTGTACCAACTTGGAAGAAGGAATTCCTTGAGTGGAAGCAAGTAGTGCAGAGGCAGGCAGCACTGAGCACAGAGCATCTGAGGACGGGACAAGAAATGTAGCCTTGCCAGAGCCTAAGAAGGGCTGAAGGGACAGGAGATAAGTCTGTCTGCAAGGCACATGGCAGATATGGAGCTGCCTACCATGGGCCAGACTGGAAGACAGATCATTATATTCTATGGATATAGGGGTACAATTAAAAGTTTAAGAATGGTATAACCAAATACTGAATAACATGACAAGCCTGCTATTAGAATTACCAAATACAGTGTGCGTGAGTAAATGTGTGTCTGTGTGAGTGTGTGCCTTTGTGTGTCTGTGTGTCTCTGTATGCATATCTCTGTGTGTATGTATATATGTGTGCATTTGTGTCTGTGTGAGTGTTCGAGTGTATGTGCCTGTGTGAATGTGTGTCTGTGTATGAGTGTGTGTCTTTGTGTGTATGTCTCTATACAAGGGTGTATATGTGTCTGTGTGTGTTTGTGTGAGTGGCTCTATGTGAGTGTCTGTATATGAGTGTGTGTGTGTCTCTGTGTGTGTATGTGTGTGTGTGAGTGTGTGTATGTGTCTGTGTGGTTGAGTGTCTCTGTGTGAGTGTCTGTGTGTCTGTGTATGAGTGTGTGTGTATGTGTGTGTGTGTGTGTGTGAATGCCTCTGTGCGAGTGTGTGTATCTGTCTGTGTGGGTGAGTGTCTCTGTGTGAATGTGTGTACGTGTTTAAGACTGCTAACAATAGTTTTCACAGCATATTAGTTGAAAGCATTATGCATTTAAAATTTACTAATTCATGGTCTTGGGTAAGTTATTTAATTTTTTGAAAGTCTAATTCTTTATCCAAAGAGTATGATCACCCTTTACACACTGTCTAAGTTAAGATTTTTATTGCTGTGAAAAGACACCATGCCCACAGCAACTCTTATAAAGGAAAACATTTAATTGGGGCTGGCTTATAGGTTCACAGGTTTAGTCTATTATCAACATTGTGGGGAACATGGCAGCGTTCAGGCAGACATGGTGCTGGAGAAGGAGCTGAGAGTTCTGTATCTGGATGCACAGGCAGCAGGAAGAGACAGTGAACCACTGGGCCTGACTTGAGCTTCCGAAACTTCAAACTCTACCCCTGCAGTGACACACTTCCTTCAACAAAGCCATATTTTCTAGTAGTGCCTATGGGGCCATTTTCATTCAAACCACCACACACATAGTTTTATTTTTTTTTAAATTTCAGCTACTCCACAGTCAACTCCTTGACATGCTGAGTGAAGATTTCCTGAGTGATGTTGTCTTTCCTGAGTGATATTCTGAAATTCCTTGCCTGCTTCATCTCTCATGTGTGAGTGGTCCTTTCAGCCAGTGTACTCATACAACATAGACCACATGATTAGTCTCTCGGTCGATGTCTCAGATATCCGCCTGGGTCTTGAGTGGTCCCAGTAACGGTAATTCTTATTTTATAGGTTTTAATAATTCCCTAAAGGGCAAGAGTAGAAATACTGGCAACCTGGGTATGCCAAATACAAGGCGTTAAGTGTTCCCTTTAGGAGAAAAGTTGAAACTTATTGGCATAATAAGGAAAGGGAAAAAACTCACGTGCTGAGGTTACTAATGACTATCATATTTTATGATTGTTGGTTTCACATTGTTCACAATTTGTAAGTTAAAACACACATGTGTGCGTAGAAGAAACCACGGCTTACATGGGGTTCAGTACTATCAGATGTTCCAGACATCTATCAGGGGTCTTAGAATATACCCACCTTAGATAGATATAGAGTTCTAGAGAACCTACCATTTCATAATTAACTGATACCATACACTTGAAGCATTCAGAACGTGCTGATAGATAGATCAAAGTGTTTACTTGGTAGCCGATCACTGGAGCCACAGACCGTATTTCTTTTTACTCTGTTGGCTTTTATCAGCTCTTTTTCCACCAGGTCCTCACCAATGAGGAATGGGTGGGTTCAAGGATTCAATACGGCCATAGGAGAAGAATCTGGATGGTACTCCTAATAGGCTTTGAGAGTAGAGTTGAGATTTTGCACTAGTCTTACCCCCAGGAATGTTCGGCAGCCTCTGTGTGAAGGGACAAGAATGTGGTGACAACTTTCTTTGATTTATATTGTCCAGAATCAATAAACTATATTGTAGAACAGAGGAGATGGCAAAACATTTGGCCTGATGTATCCCCTGGGCTGGTAAGACAGGAAAGAGTAGAGGAAGTAGAAGCAACTATCGGAGCAGCTGGCAGAGACAGGAAGATCGAGAGTAAAGGAATCTGAGACAAAATGGCGGGAGGGTGTTGATAATGCAATGTTAAGTATCCTCAGTTCCTTTTACAGTGCTCAGTGCACGATGCATACACAGTTTATTAACAAATCACCGACCTACGTGCACTGATTTGATGTGGTTCCATACCGGAACAATAAAAGGACATATGGACATTTGGATTGATGCCTTGCTAGCTAATTCTGTCTGAGCCTAGAACTTTAACCCAGAAACGAAATCCTTCTCCACCCACAGACATGGTTCTAGAATCTTTAGTGGAGACGAGTTTGTTTGTTTCTAATGTAAAATTGGGTGTAGGAATCCAAGAGGAGAAGTTGGTGCTATGATGAAAAAAGGGAGAAGTTGAGTTGTTTGACAAGCAGTGATTAACGTGTGGTACTTTAAAAACTGTCCCCTGGGGGAAGCAAAAGGAAGGGACTGAGGAGTCAAAAATATTGAGTCCTACTAACACAACCATGGGAGAAGACAGGGAGGCCTAAGTCACCAGAGGAAAGTGATTCTGTCAGACACAGAATGGCCATTCCCCTCACCTCCTCGAAGCATCTGACCATCTCCTTGTCATGGAAAGAGGCATCAACGAGCGTTTCCCAAGAGTGGATATAAAATCGAATGAGTGTTTGAAAGGTATCACACACTCAATAAGTAGTCTGTGTGAGGCCATAGGATGATACCTCAGCCAATTCCAATGTGGTTAATGCTGAGAACTCACAACGTGCCCACATGAACACAGACCACTGACAGTGGTTTCTGGTCAGCTTGTGGTTACCCCAACTTTGAAGAGGGGTTCCATTTATATATGTATATAAGCTTTTCTGGGCTACTGTGTTTCTGCCACAAACTGCTACAAGATCTCAGCCACACCAGGCAGAGAACTGACTGCCTAGATGAAAAAGGTTTAGGAGACTTTTTTTCTTTTATTTATTTCCAGGACTGCATGGATTCTGGATTGATTCTTCTCTTCACACTTTCTCCTTCTGCAGATCCAGTGGCCTCACTGTCCCCTAGCTTAAATAGTAGATAGCTCTTCCTTCCTATAGCATCTGTGTAGATAGGCGCTGCTTGCTTTGACCTTGCCTAAGCTCATAAAGTCCACTGACTGGAGATATTTTCACTTGACTCTCTAGAGGGAACATCTGGCTCGCTCAAGTAAGCCTCTGCACAAATTACCCACCCACCCCACCCCCAGTTTAGCTTTCAAACTCTGCTCAGTCAGCTCAGGAAACATGGTGATTGCCTCAACAAACCCAGCCAGGGTGTCCTCAGCAGATGCTGTGGAAGGGAGAAAACTTCCCAAGTGCAGCTGCTGACTGAACACCTATCACAAAGGGACCTCGATACAGGCACGTTGAGGCCTTGGAACTTGAGAAGTTAGAATTATATTACAAATTTGGTGAGAACAAGCAATCGAATTTTAAAGGGGATTATAAAAGGAAGCCTTATTCAGAGGTGTGTGTGTGGTGTGTGTGTGTGTGTGTGTGTGTGTGTGTGTGTGTGTGTGTGTGTGTGTGCTCTAACTGTGCAGTAGCATGTCTACAGCGTGTTCACCAGACTCTTTAGCTGGTTATGAGAAACACACAGAGAGAGCACACTGAGTTTTGATCAGTCTGTTTTCCATGGCTTTTTCCAAGTTCCTTTGTTTGAGCTGTCTTTGTTTCCAAGTTTCCCACCTTCCACCACTGCTGATCTTCCTCCCGTTAAGAAGTTCTAGTCTGCCATCAGTCTTTGTTGATTCCTGATTAAGCACTTGCTTGCAAGTTTTGCTCAACTTTTGGGGCAGACCCGGATGCCTTTTCCTCTTCCATTGTCAATATTCTGTACCCCAAAAGATAAAGTGTTCCCTTCTCTACAGTACCTCTGAAAAGAGCATTGATTGACCTCTGCTGATCAAGGTGATCATATTCTCTTGGCTCTTTCCCAGGGCATTCATGGGCTTAGCTGAGCCAATTGAGCCTGCTCTGGAAAGCAAGGGAAAACAGTACCACAAGGGGACTGCTGGTTCCCTCATGGTAAAGACAGCCACCTCTGTCTAGCCCAAATAAATGTGTGTGGTGGTTTGTATAAGCTTGGCCCAGGGAGTGGCACTATTAGGAGGTGTGGCCCTGTTGGAGTAGGTGTGGCCTTGTTGGAGGAAGTGTGCCACTGTGGGTATGGGCTTTAAGACCCTCATCCTTGTTTCCTGGAAGCCAGTATTCTGTCAGCTGCCTTTAGATGAAAATGTAAAACTCAGCTCCTCCTGCACCATGCCTGCCTGGTTGCTGTCTTGCTTCCACCTTGATGATAATGGACTGAACCTCTGAACCTGTAAACCAGCTCCAATTAAATGTTGTCCTTATAAGACTTGCCTTGGTCATGGTGTCTGTTCACAACAGTAAAACCCTAACTAAGACAAGGTGCCATATTACAATTTGTCACCTCAGTCATCTCCACATAAAAATCTTCTACAGAGCTCTGTGGTGTTTTGCTCAAACAGTAGTCAGTCCATAGTAATGCTAACAGAGGCCCACCACCCTTTCTCAAGGACTCATCCCCACCATTTGACTCTGGAATGCTGTTCCAAAACTGCCTTTCTTTCGAAAGCTTTGTGAGGCAACAGCAGTGAATTGCTCCCTACTGTGACTAAATTGGAGAGGCTTCAGTTGTTTGTTTTGTTCTTTGTACAATACCAAATCTTTCTGATCGAGAAATGCCCCTGGATTCAAAGTGGTATTCACAAATAAAATCAAACCTCAGGTGATTAGGATAGCAACTAAGGTTAATGAAAAGCCAAAGTACATTCTGCATTGTATAAAATGGCGCAGCATTGTGCTTTGAATAATATAATTGGAATATTTCATACAGTGTGTACTCAAAGGTGCCTCACTAATAGCTGTATGCCTTTAGGTATACATATCCATTTTTTCTTACTATCATGAAACACATTAGGCTAGGTACTGATAAAGAGAGCAGGCTTCTTTAGCTCACGCGTCTGGAAGCTACTCATAGAACTGGGTTTTATTGTAAGCAGATGAAAAGGGTGCTAGAGAAAGCTGGATCCTCAGCAGAGTATTTTGTTGTTTCTAGAAAAAGTATTCAAACTATGGTAGGAGCATCCTTACTTCGCTGAGAGAGCAGGAATTGGGGAACTACCCTGATAGCCAGGACATCACACTGCTCCTCTAGCGTGTCCCTGCCTCCCCTTCATTTTTATCTCATGAAATGATAGTTCCCTTGGACCTTCTGGTCCCCTCTACCTTACATTTATTGTCTAAGGACAAGCACAGAAATCTTTAGGACATAAGATCGTGTCTCTCTCTTAGTTAAATCTTCAAGTAGGGCACCACCAGCTGCAAGGTATGCTTTTGCATCGTGACATGGCTTCCATGGCGTCTGTGATTGGGCTTCAGCTCATTCAGAAAGCAGTTTCAAGGAAGTAGAACAGTGGTTTAAAATCCAAACAGAAGTCTGTTTCCTCTCACAAAAACAAGATGGCAGGCTAATAAGGCACTCCATGGTGACCAGAACCTTTATTCTGTATTCTATTCATGCTCATTTGGTACGTAGTATTCACAACCTGATACACGATCACTGATTGACCAGCCCTCAGATCTGCCTTCCATTCAGAGCAAGGGTGAAAGAGAACACTCTTCACTTTTGAGATCTTTTCCAGAAATGGCACATGCCATTTCGAATTAGATTCCATTAGTCAGAATGAATCACCTATGCACATCAAGGGACACTGGGAAATGTGGTCATTATTCGAGGACTAGGTTGTTCTTTTTGATATGAGGGTCTTTTATTCCTTCTTACTTGAATGTGATAATCTGGTATAAAAGTCACAGGCAAGTGGAGGAAAGCCAAAAAGGTAGTTTGACCCTGTAAGAATTCATAAAGATTTCCTCTTCCCACTATCTTCTTAAACCAGAGCATGATGCTCTCTGTTCTCTCAGGCAGGGGCCCCCACATTGTTTGTGACACAGTTTGTGATTGCTTGCCTGCCAACCCACACTGAGTAAGATGGCAAAAGGCCTCTGGTTGACTGTTCTCTGCGTGTGAAAGAAAAATCAAGACAAGCAGCTCTAAATAAAGACATGCACAGAAATCAAATGAAATAAGGAATCACCTGTTTTGCAGGGATAGTTTCCTCTGTCAGCTTCTTCAAATATGTAGCCGGCTTGTTTGCTTCCTTGGGTCTCAGACATTACCTAGAGATTTTCTTTTGCAGTATGTAACCATTCTTGCTTCAGCTATCAATCTGTGCAGTAAGACTTCTGCTCCAGGTGCAGAGACTCAGCAAAAACAATGTGCCTGTCACAGTAAAGCTCACCTCATGGTCACCAGTAGAGCAACAAATTCTCCAAGATGAGCATGAGGACATAAGTAAGATCTGATGGCAAAAATTGAACCTCCAGAACAACAAAGCATAATTTTGAAGTCGTAGTGAACAAGAAAGAATTAGAGGTAATCACTATAGCCATAGAAACCCTCACGAAGACACGTTGACCACACTCCACAGCCTCGCTCAGAGAGAAGGCAAAGGAGGCAATTTCCCTTTCTATTTTCAGAAATTGTTACAGCCAATTGAAAGCTAATTCAACCACTAGCAACTCCCTTCCCGGAGAATGCATTAAATAAGGAGAATCGTGAGTTAGATTTCTCTCATGGCTAGATCATCTCTTTCTGAAGAGATCATGACCTCTTCAGTAAGAATTCTCTGTATACATCTGATTATTTTTGCAGTGGCAGGCCCTGAATTTTGCACATGAGCAATGCTCAGTTAATGCTTTGTACTGATGCTATGGGCCACACCATGTGTGGGAGACAGCAGTGTATGTGGGAGCCACTTAGAAACATCAACTAGCAGGGCAATAAACAGGAGTCCCAGAGAGCAGTGTGCTGGAAAAGGGGAAGGTATGAAGAATGCAGAAAGAGAACCCAGGATCTCCAGGGTAGGTGGCAGCTACAATTATCTATGCATGGTCAGTGACATTAGGATGTGACATCATCTGCCTCCGCTCAACAGGAAGCCACCAAGTATGGTGCTGTAATTTCTAACTACAAATTTACCTGTTTTCCTTTTCTAAAATGAGGGTGAAAGACAGCATAAGATCTTCTACAAAAGGAGACAAGCTGATAATTCCAGAAAAAGAGATTTAGCACTCTTAAGCATTTACGAGAGCACAGTGACATTATTTTGACATCGTCTACCATGACACAGAGCAGTGGTTCTCAACCTTCTCCATGCCACATTCCTTTAACACAGTTCTTCATGCTGTGGTGACCCTCGTCACAAAATTATTGCCCTGCTACTTCATAACTGTAATTTCGCTACTGTTATGAACCATGACGTAAATCTCTGATACGCAGGATATCTGATACGAGACCCGAGAACCACTAATGTAGAGGCAAATGAGTAAAGATTCAGTGTCCCTTCACAAGCAGTGAGAAGGAAGTGAGTTCCTGTATTCAGCCCTGATGAACTCTGTTAGCCTCTTAGAAGATTTGGGTGCATCTCACCGTGATGAAAACAGCATATTTAAAGTTTAGTAAATACCACACTGTATATGTTTAATTGGCATACATCGTCATTAGTTACGTCATTTACAGTCATGGCTGTAAAGACTCTTGGTTTTCTGTGCCTGTCCTCAGATACTATCACATTCCATAAAATGCTGTCTGTGTATTGAGATGACCAGCGAACACTTGATTGAAACAACATGGTACATTTTAGAGTCACTCCATGTCTTTAACTTGTCCCAATTTCACATTTCATTTAGCACGAAATACTTACGCTAGACGTGGCTTCTGCAGAAGGCAAGCTTGAAGCCTCATCTCCTGGTTATTTTATATGTTGAGAACCAATGCAGTAGAATCCAGAATGTATCATGTGGGTATAATCCCCCAGGACTAGCCCTGTCTTTAGTTCATTTGTCTACATTTATTTGTTTATTTATTTATTTAACATGAGCTCACAAATACCATGTGTCCCCTGGAAAAGGCTGGCTTTGGCTTCTCTAGAGTGCTAGGGACTGAACGTAAGGTATCTCCCATGCTAGGCAAGCCCTCTACCGCACAGCTGTTTCCTCAGCTCAGCGTTTACTGTTAAGTCCATATTTGAAAAACAAAAATCTGCCTTTCATGATACATGACTAATAGAAGTTTTCTCATAAGTTAGCTTGCACCATAGTCTTGCTAAAGACCTATATTTCACATATATCTAAATCTCTCTCTCTCTTTTGCTGTCATAGATTCATAAAAAGATTGTCTACGCTTTCCTTTTCTGTTAGCACTTCTTCAGTAGAAAATATTTTATTTATAAGCTTTCAATAGTCCACATCTATCATGGATTTCTTTTTTGTGTCTTTAGTGCTCTCTCTCTCTCTCTCTCTCTCTCTCTCTCTCTCTCTCTCTCTCCATACAAACCATCTTTGTATAGACATCCCTTGGTCATTTGGCCAGGATCCTAGACTAGACTATAACTTTGAGGCAGGTAGAACTCAGGGGCCATGGCAAGGCAGAAGTAGAAATCTAAGAGGTGCAAGAGAGCGACTCACCTTCCATCTTTGTCCTCACTGATTCCTAGATACCTGGAAACTGGTTCCTCCTTGTACGGTCACACTGCCATGTTTTCACTAAATAGATGCTACTTGAATCACAATATGGACCACCTGAGGAAATTCTACATTCATGCGTTATCAATGATTAAGCCTTTTTTGTTACATTGTACTTGAGATTGAATAGATAAAGTATCTACCTTTATAATTTAGTAGACTAACTGATTTCAAATGACCAGTGGTTAAAATTTCCCACCAGTGGTTTTGAACTGTTCAGCCATAAAATTGAAGGCTGGGTTCAACCCTAAATGCCAACAGACAGAAAAACAAGCAAACAAACAAAACAAACAATGAGAAAAAACACAAATGAAAAAGTGAAAAGCTTCACAGGGCACAGACCGAGACAGCCAGTGTTGTCATGAGCTCACAGATGCCATGTGTCCCCTGGAAAAGGCAATCTCTGACCTCTCTAAAGTCCATGTCTTTCTTCATAAGGCCAAGTGCGTGCATTTTCTCCGACCCTGTCTGCTAACCGGTCATTTATCTTTCCCTTTTGAGAATCTGAAATGATATTTTTGAATTGGCTTTGCAGAACAATTGCCTAAAATGACAATTTTTGTACTGTAGGAAGCTTTGAAAGGAAAAAGAGTTTAAACAAGCTGTCAGGATGACCCCAGTCAGCTCCTAAAGAGCGCATGATGTTAAAGTCAAAAGAAAAAATAAAGTCCCCTGCTGGAACCGCAGCCTGATTCCAAAGTTGGGGACAACCTGAGCTCAGATCTGAACTCAGTGTGAGCTCCCATTGTAGGATATGCAGGAGTGGCATCTCCTACAGTCTAAGCTGAGCATGAGCAAAGACTCCGACTCACATCTTTAGGGCCAGGAGCCTCTCCTCTGCTTGTTCTGCTCTCACTTGTGAACAGTTAGCCAAAACCCTTAAACCAGTGTGTTATGTTAGTGCTTCTTTGCTGCAGTCTTTGTTTCGTCTCATGGTCTTGGAGAGATAACGCATTAGATCACTTAGCCCTTGCGGGTTTTGACGTGTGGTAGAGAATCATGTCATGGCAGATATATGAGGTGAGGAAGACTGCTTAATCCCACAGCTGCCAGGAATTAAGACAAGCAAGAACCGTGATCCTACATCACAGTATCCCCAATGACCTAACTTCCTCCCAGTAGGCTTCATCTAGTATCCTACCAGTGACACTGAAGGCTAGCAACCAAGTCCTCAACACACTCACCTTTGGAGGATGCTTAAGATCCATACCATGGCAACCAGAAGAAAAGATGGCTCGAGACTCAGTCACTGCACGTTCTTAGTTACTGTTGGTTTTTTTTTTTTTAAGATTTATTCATTGTATGTATGTGACTACACTATCAGTGTCTCCAGACACACCGGAAGAAGGCATCAGATCCCATGATGGTTGTGAGCTACCATGTGGTTGCTAGGAATTGAACTCAGGACCCCTGGAAGAGCAGCCAGTGCTCTTAACTGCTAAACCATCTCTCCAGCCTTCCTTCCTTACTCTTTGTTTACAGGACACTTGGCTCTCGGAGGACAGAAATCCATGGGCAAGTTTACCCCACATCTCCGATCAATTTGATCTGCAGCTGATCAATATGAAGGCTTGTTTGGGTGCTATAATTATTTCTTCAGAATTTCAAACAGAAAGCCGTGACAAAGATACAAAGTTGCCATGGACTTCTTTTGTTCATCTTGGCTTTTTTTGTTGTTGTTGTTTTTTAATTTCCACTTACAGAATGCTTTCTTTGTGCCTATAGTAATAGTTTGTTCATAGATAGAAAGATATAGGAGTGCCATTAAGCCAGGCTGACAGGAACCTTAACTGGGTAAGACAGAAACAAACAATCTTGTGGGTTCTAGTGAGTGGACATGAGAAGCCATAAAATCACAAGATCATAACAGGAAATGCTTTCCTCAGAAACCTAGCCCTTAAGATATGCTAAATTTGTGATTACTGTGTGAATTGGGGCCAGAGGCTAAAGATTGCTTCTTACTTCAATTCCCAGCATTGAATTTGGGTAGCTCACAACAACCTGTCACTCCAGCTCCAGAGGACATATCTATAGTTTTAGCTGGCATCAACACATGTCCCAAAACATACCTCCACACCTACATATAATAAAAAAATAACAAAATACCTTTTTAAAACCATGTCAAGAAGGAAAGAAGGAAAGCAAAGAAAGATACATACAGCTACTGAGATCATAAAAGAAAACAGTTACCATGTCAAAGAACTTGGAAACGGCTTCCACCCAGTGTGGTGATAATGATTTCAGCCCAGTGCAGTGCTACTTCAGTGTGATCCCATCCCTCAGAAGCTGAGGCAGGATTGAGTGCTCCAGCCTGGGCTCTGTAGCAAGAATCTGTCTCAGAAAATAAAACAGCAGTAAGATTGTATTTCATAGTTTCCTTGTCCCAGGGTGAGCCTTACAGCCTTACAAAGGTGAGAAAGACCTTTCCAGTAACGCATGAAAGCTGCTTCTAGGAACAGCCTGAAGTCCCCCAGAAACCCACCAGGGGTGTGTAGTCACAGAAAAGAACAGTATATATGTACCAACGAAAATGCTAACTCCTTGTCTGTGTTCTTCATCCCTCAGGTCTTTGCCCAAGACGGGTCTGGAACTTAACAGGGTTCCCATGACCCCTGTGATTGCTTCCAGTCAGCAATGAAAGGGTTATCGGGTAGCCGCAGCCACCACCATGGGATCACCTGCGAATCAGCCTGTGACTCCTTGTCACACCACTCAGACCACAAGCCGTACCTGCTGAGCCCAGTAGACCACCACCCTGCGGACCATCCATATTACACCCAGCGGAATTCTTTCCAGGCCGAGTGCGTGGGGCCCTTCAGCGACCCGCTAGCCAGCAGCACCTTCCCGCGCAGGCACTACACCTCGCAGCAGGAGCTGAAGGACGAGAGTGCCCTGGTGCCACGCACACTGGCCACCAAGGCGAATCGCCTCCCCACCAACCTGCTGGATCAGTTTGAGAGGCAGCTGCCCCTCAGCCGGGATGGCTATCACACGCTACAGTACAAGCGCACCGCTGTGGAGCATCGCAGCGATAGCCCCGGCCGCATCCGTCACCTGGTCCACTCGGTCCAGAAGCTCTTCACCAAGTCTCATTCCCTGGAGGGGCCATCCAAAGGCAGCGTCAACGGGGGCAAGGCTAGCCCGGACGAGTCGCAAACTGTGAGATATGGCAAACGCAGCAAGAGCAAGGAGAGGCGATCAGAGTCCAAGGCTAGATCCAATGCCTCTAATGCCTCCCCTACCTCTCCCAGCTGGTGGAGCTCGGATGACAACCTGGATGGCGACATGTGCCTCTACCACACGCCGTCGGGTGTGATGACCATGGGCAGGTGCCCTGACCGCTCTGCTTCGCAGTATTTCATGGAAGCCTACAACACCATCAGCGAGCAGGCAGTGAAAGCTTCCCGGAGTAACAATGACATCAAGTGCTCTACCTGTGCTAACCTGCCAGTCACGCTGGATGCCCCACTTCTGAAGAAGAGTGCCTGGTCCTCCACTCTCACCGTGAGCAGAGCCCGAGAGGTTTATCAGAAAGCCTCGGTGAACATGGATCAGGCCATGGTGAAGTCCGAGGCTTGTCAACAAGAGAGGTCCTGCCAGTACTTACAGGTACTATCTATGTTAAATGATAGATGCTGTGAGATTGTTCATGACTGGGTGGTGTGATCTTTGCTCCTGGGTTCTAGTCTCGGCTCTATTCTGAACTGTCTATATGAACACGGCCAGACCATTTATCATTTCGGTGATTAATTGAAGCTATCAGGGAAAAACTCAAGGAGACACATTCTATCAGCTTCATTCATTTCTACTGAGAGATGAGAGATGGCGCATGCGTCTTCCTCGTTGCGGTAATTATCTCCGCCTGCCCCACTACCGAGACACCGAATAGCAGGATGATGCCCTGCAGAGGTGGAGACAGGCAGTTTGGGGACCTGCTAAGCACAGCTGCAGAAGCCCAGGACAACAGAGGAGAGGAGGGTGCCGTGAAAGCATCAGTGCAGTAAAATACAATTAGTGTCAGCATGTAAATCCCACACACGAGCAGGCGGCTCTTCCCTTTCCCCTTCTGCTCCCGTTTCCCCCTTCTGCCTCCAGTTTACTTAAATGCGATTCACCTGGATAAAAATATCCGCACAGGCAGGCAGGACTGTCTTCCCTCTTTTCCTGCCTCCAGTAAGACGCAAGGTTCCACATAATGATCCTCGTGGGTTCCCGGCCCCGCCCCCTTTCAGAGCATCCGGTTTCTCTTTCTTTCCTGCTGCCGCTATCTTTCAGTGAAAGTTTTTAACAAGACCATAAAAACATAACCATCTCCATTCTCTCCTTCAAAAGAAATGCAAGGAAAAATTCTTCCAGTGAGAAGATGGTCATGTTTCCTTCCTTAAACCCTTTCTGATCAATATAGGTTTCTTGGGAGTACCTATCCTGAGCCCTGAGAATAGTCTAGGCTGGCACTGCTGGGCAAGGACAGAGACAGGACTTAAGTTCAAAGTTTAAAAGAAGCTACCATGTCGCAATGCATGTTAGTGTTTATCGTGGGAAGTAGGGCTGCCTAGTTTATTGCATGATTGTTCTGTGTATAAATAAATCATCAAGAAAAGCTGGAGAGGTTTCTCAGTGGTTGAGAGCACTGACTGTTCTTTCAGAGGACCCAGGTTCAGCACCCACATAGTGGTGGCAACCATTTGTAACTTCAGTTCTAGGAGACCCGACATCATCCTCTTCTGACCTCTGCAGGCACCAGGCATGCACATGGTACACATACATACATGCAGGCAAAGAACTAATGATAACTTTCAAGCTAAAACAGTTTATTGGACCCACTTGGTATAGAAAAAAAAGTGAACTCAAATAAAAGTTTAGTGGGTTATACTGTTAGCATGTGGCAGAAATAGGACTAGCAACCAAGTCTGTTCACAAAATGACCATTCTGGAGGCTCCAAGCTAAGGATTTAGAAATGACTTAAGCACATAGGTTTTATCCAATATTGAGAGTACTTTGATAAAAAGAAAATAATTACCTTGAAGAAAGGATAAGAAAGGAGGTAGAGATGTTTAGAAACTGGCGTGTTTTCTATGAAAAGGCTCTTTTAGTAAGACTGTTAAAGCCCGTGTGTTCTGGTGGGATAGGCAAAACGAGAATTAGACTTAAGAAGGTTGCTGTTCGTGCACCTAACACCAGCGACGGTTTGTAATATGATGTTTATCTATACTTGTACAAAAGTTTACGTTCTCCATCTTGAAATTTATTTTCCTTTTTTTGTTTTTTTGCTGTTGTTGTTGTTGTTGTTTTGCCTTTTAAATTCAAAATCTCAAAAAGCAGTAAAGTATGCGAAGACAGACAAAGGAAAAAGAAATTGGGTGTGAGCTGCAAAGTCACTGCGTACTGGACGCTGTGGTCAGTGTGTTCCGTCCTCACAGCTGTTCCGAGAGCTGGGTTAGTAAGACGATCTACAAAAGGAAAAACCGCAGCTTTAACATACTGAGGCGTTTTGACCTATGACCAGGAGGTCGAAACTTGGGCTTATCCCGTACTTCATTCGGAAGCTAAGTGTAGAGTCATTTTAAACATTCCTCAGTTACATCAGAATGAAATCTTTAACATCAAGTGTGGGGCTTAATACAGGCATGTCAGTGCCTCTCACTGTCATGGCTAGAAGCCCCTACTTTTGAATTACTTATCTTCCTTAGGCTAGTTTTATATATATATATTATATATATATATATATATATATATATATATATATATATATATGTATATGTATATATATGTATATATATGTATATATATAATTTATATATATAATATTTAAATAATTAATATAAATAAAATTAATTATTATAATATAAATATAAATTATAAATAATTATAATATTAATTATAAATAATATAAATTTATTAATAATATAAATAATATATATATAAAATGTTTACGAAAGCCATAAGAAAAACTGGAGTGAATCATCCACTCACATATCTGACACCCAGTTAGGCACACGGAAGACAATACATTTCTTGTTTCTCTCTGCCCCACTCCCCTCTTGCTACCTAAAACAGTGGTACCTTTATTTTTTTTATTATTATTCATTCTCGAAACTGTTAAAAAGTTAATATTTTGTTTCATAGGTTGGGCAAGAATTAATCCTGAGTGGTGTTTATCCATCTTTTTAAATATGCACTGAAATCTGTGTTGCAACTTATTTAATAAATGTTGGCATTTATTGAGTTCCTGTTCTGTAGAAGGTCTTCAGTGTGAAAGGCTAATGATGGTTCTGTGTCTTAGGAGGGGGCCCGACCATGTCAGTAAGCGGTCAACATGGAGAACCACCCTACCCCTTGTGTTGAGGCTGGACTGTTCTGGCACAGAAAAGGAGGGAAATACTGAATAATAGTGAAGAGATAGAAAGTAGGAGATGCCTCCTGAGTCCCAGGTTCCAACAATTCTCTTTCTTCTAGAAAAAGAGAGAAAGAATATGATATCCTGGTGATATTCTTCTCAGAAAATAGGATTATCTGCCTCCCATCAGCTCTTGTGGGACAGTTTCATGTATTTCAAGTGATTCCTTGAAGCAAACTTGAAGAAATAAAAAGAGTTGTTTAGTTTTGTTTTCTAGTGAGATCACTGTAGGCGTCGGCTGATTTAAAGCTGGCTCACCTGGCGCATCACGGTCACAAGGTTTAGTTAACACACAAAGTTCCGCTCCACGGGGAACACCAGGCGTTTAGTCCCTATGTGCTGCTAACTGATGACATTGCTGGAACCGTCCTTCAGATTTTTGAAGCCTACTTCACCTACTGAAAGACAAGGCCCTTGGTTCTAGAAATCTCTAATCTCTCTGCACTTTTTTTTTATTTAAAATTGTAAATTGAGTACCTCAGTGTACAAGTTAGAGCAGTCTCTAAGATTTGGAAGGCCCGTGACTCTCGATTTACAAACGCCTCGCTGAAAGCACAGATGCTATGTCATTTGTTCTTTGAAATTTTAAAAGCATTTCACGAGGAAAAAAAAATAGACTTAGAAACCTATGTTGAATTACTTGACCAAGGGCACACAGAAAGATGGCGAACCGAAACTCATTCTTTTCCCTTGAAAGTCTGAATTCTTTCCATTCTCCAGGCTCAGTCCCTATCCTCTCCACAGAGAGAAGACCTACAATCATATGCCCTCGAGGTGCTAGAAACCGTCAAGATCTCCTCTAATACTCAAAACAACTTTGAAAAATACTACGTTTGCTTTAAATATTTTCCACAACTTTTTCTCACGCAGAAAATGGATTTCCATTCTGATATTCATATTTCTATCCATTTGCCTAACAGATTCCTGTTGTTTTCATTCTGCTCCGCTCTCACTGTCACCTCTTCTCAGGAGTCCTCTTTTGCTTTAGCTTTATATACAAAGCTGACAGGGACACAAAGAATGAAGAATAGGCAGGGCAGCCAGCAGCTGACCCCAAGTCTGTCCAGGTCTGTAATATGTTTCAGACGTAGATGTTAATGGTTTATTTTATTATCTGTCTTCCTCTGCATCAAACTCGTGTGCACTCGACCTGCAGTACGTTCATGCCAATGAAAGAATGTAAATGTAAAATTGCCTGCCAGCAGAAAGGAAAGCATAATCCCTAATTTGATTCCAAACTAAATTAGTAACCCGTAACTAATATTCTTCAGTGAATCACTGAACAGATATATATTCACCAAATAAGAGAATGTAAATATTAAAATGCATCTTCTGTCTTTGGAGAGTTTCACACAGACTGAAGTTAAGGCAGCTTCTTGCCATGACTGTGTAAAAGTTGAGGGGTCTGTATGTGTCTAGCCTGTGACTGACAAAGACTGGCTTGCAGTCACTGTACATTGAAATCAATATACTCAATGGGCAATGTGTGCTCACTCACAAGCTGTTTTAGTTAATTAAAAAAAAAAAGGCCTCCCATTTCCCCAATATTGTTATTTTTAAATGTCAAGAATCAGATGTCTGCTGTTGAGAACTATTGTACCACTGCCAGTGACTGCCTGTATCAGGGCTTGGAGCAGGAGCATGGATTTGAAGACATTAAAACTGTTTAATTCTCAGTTGAGATGTGGTTGGCTTTTGTACATTTGGAATAGAGCATTTATGGCACACCTCAGGGTAAGTGCTAATAGTTAAGTAAACAGAATAGGCTCCGGGGGAGGGTGGTTTTCTTTTTCTTTCTTTTTTCTTTTTTTTTTTTTAAGTAGAATTCTTGGTTGTGTTTCTGCCTCTTTATATAAATGTTCTGAGCTGAGCGAGTGGCATATTAAGCCATTCAGAAGAGAAAGATTTTAGATTTCCAACTGTTCACCTAATAAGAAGGAAAAAAAATCTCTTCGAATCTTGTATTTAGCATTCATCCTTCATCCAGCGGCAGAAACAGGAAAGGGGAAGGGAAACCTCTCCCTCTCCCGTGGAAGTAGAGAGACACACAGAGGGAGCGAGAGAGCGCAGACAGGACCGAGGAAGCCAGAGCTCTCGGAGATGAAGCTGTAGGCAACAAAATGATCGACCTTTTTAAGGCTGAGTGGGTTTCTTCAGTTTGCGTGCAAGTTTCACGAAATGGAAGGACTGACCAGGTTTGGGTATAAACAACTCTTTTGTTACTTTGTATCTGATGGATATGAATAGCTGGTTTGGAAGAGGGAGCGTAAGGATAGTTTGATTCTGTTATTTTCTTTCCTTTCTATAAACAATGCCTAGTGCGACCGGAAGAGCTAACAAACTAATGTGTGTACAGAAGGTATGAAACAGGTGGGGATATCAGGTGCCTACAAGTCATTCTGCATGGGGGCTTCCTGAAATTGTGCTTCCTGTGATCTTGGAGTGTATGGTGAGAGGCTAGAGGATGTTAAATGGCTGGTGCATGGAATATGATCAATCAATTTTCTGACCAAGAATCCTCAGCACTACTGTTAATTTCAGAATTTAAATTTCTGGATGATGGGATTTGTTGTTGTTGTTGCTGTTGTTGTTGTTTTGGAATGGTTTTTGTTTTTGTCTCCTCTGTTGTTTGCATGATATCCCACTAAGGTCCCTAAAGAGACATTCCTAGCAAATGTGAGCTGGGGATTTTATTTTAAAATGCAGGTACATTTATTTTTCAAATCTGTCTCAAGACTGTTTCTATCTCTGCCCAGTGGGAGTTTTCTTTCTGTGGTTGACTTTTTCTTTTCTTTTCTTTTTCTCTTGTCTAAAAACAATTTAAATTAAACTGATTCAGTTTTAGCTATTTTATATCAATTTTATAAAACTGCAATTCTGCTTATGATGTAAGTTTGATTTGCTAGCTGCCTTGTCTAAAAACCTTGTCAACCACATTGATAATTTATTTTTCATGTGTATCGCTAAGGAACTTGAGCATATTTATCTGTGGCTTATACAATCCCCTCCCTATTTTTTACTGATCTTAGAAGAGATGCCTCTCCACGGAGATACAAAGGCAAGGTTACTCTGGTCAGGTGCTAACCTGTAACTTGGGGGTCAACTACAGAACCCTGGAAATTCTGCTGCTCTCTGCCCTGTGCTTTGATTCTCTGTGCTTCTCAGAGTTTTCTCCATCCTATTAGTAGGGAGAGAAGAATAACTGGCAAAACACTCTAAGAAATCATGAATCCAGAAAGGCTCAGCAATGGGGGGGGCACCATGAGTTAATAAGAAAGCCCTTTTAAAGGAAACTTTATTATTCTTGGTCAACAGCTTGATGTTCTGATATCACTGTTAGCAGGCAGTAAAAGCACCTGGCGAGCAACAGCCAGAGCTTTCTGTGAATATTTGCTCAAATTCAGTCTTGGATCACTCAGCAGCCATAGACTTGGTTTCTCCTTTTCTGCTCTCCCTGGAGATCTGCTTAGTTGATGACAGTTAAAGATGACAACTCTGGGCTCGCCGTGTCTTTTGGACATGGCATATGGGACTTGACAGGGTGACATGTGAATATGTCAAGGTGGCAGAATATGTCAGTTTCTTGTTCCAGGTGTGTGTGTGTGTGTGTGTGTGTGTGTGTATGAATGTGTATACATATGTGTGAATATGTATGTGCATCTGTATGAGTGTCAGTGGGTTTGTTGCATGTGTGTGCATACGTGTGTGTGTGTGTGTGAGTGTGTGTGAGAGAGTGTGTGTACATGTGAGTGAGTGTGTGTACATAAGTGTGAATGTGTATGTGCATCTGTATGAGTGTGAGTGGGTTTGTGCA
>NW_021604590.1:2670492-2695994 GCF_004785775.1 Grammomys surdaster | reverse complement strand
ATGTGCATCTGTATGAGTGTGAGTGGGTTTGTGCATGTGTGTGCATGCGTGTGTGAGTGTGTGCATGGGTTTATGCATGTGTGTGCATGCGTGTGTAAGTGTGTGCATGTGTGCAAGTGGTCTATGTATCGCTAACACGCTGACTTTGGTTTGACACTAGGTTTTATTTTTCTCCACTTTGGAGCTCAGTGTCTTTTAGTAGATGACTGTGACTTAGAGTTCAGTGAAATCACACTTTCAATTCATTAAGCCCTCGTTATCATTTCTTTTTCTCCTTTCGGAAGAACATGTGTTGCTACGGCCCGTGGCCACGGAGCACAGACAGGGCTAACTCATGTGGAGCTGCCATGTGATATGAGTCTAAGATACAGAAATCTCAAACTCCATATGTTTTAAGTTTGGTGGAGAGTGAAAAACATCTGCCCTTTTCAGGCATAACTAAGTTAATGTTAGTGATTTGCATTGAGTTATACGACATTACCATAGAGCGAATTTATTTGTCTGAAGAGTTAAACCCATACTTCTGTCTAGAGAGAAGAAAGCAGATGCAGTTACAGCTCTGCCTGTAGGACCCACTGACCTAGTTCTCCAGACCCTCACCCCCACCAACAGACCACTGTATGCCACATGAATACCATCACAACACAGAGGGCATTTTTCTTTCTACGCCCACTCACACACACACACACAAAGTGTTCATCTATGTTCTTAGACTAGAAGCACAGTGGGAAGGTGCTTTGGTTTCTGTCAATAAACGATTCCCAGTTAGAGTGATTTCCAAGTTAGATGATTCTCCTATACCTGAGTCTTCTCGTCTGTAACTAAGAGAGGAAGGCATAAGAGCTATTTGATTAATACTAACACAATCGAAAGAGGTAAGTGGGAGAACAGTATACAGGAAGGCATCATATAGTCCTTATGTTTCTTTGGGCCAGTTTCTTATTTCCAGTATTTTTAATTCTTTGGGGGATCACCTTCATGAACAGAGAAGAACTTTTTTGGATGTTCTGATCCTACAAATGTAAGAAAATACAGAGTTTATATTTAAAGATGCTTCTCTTCATTTCTTAAAATTTAATGCTATGCCATACTTTGCTTCTGAGTCATACTTTGTGTCTGAGCCAAGGAGATTTCTTTACTGAGTTTTCTAGATATATAGTAAGGCTTATTCTGTACACGTGTGTGGATCTACCTCACCTCTGCATAGGCACCTGGCTGTCCACACTTCTGCATAATACATGCATGCTTTTGATGTCTTTGATCTCTGATTTGTGAAATCAGATCTTTTTTAAATGGACCACTTCACAAAAGCCACAGAAGAATAGCTATGAGGTAAGGAACCTCCCCTCTTCTTTTCATTGATCCTAGTTTTAAAAAAGTCATTACCTTACCTTTCCTGTCTTATTCCAGATCATTAATCTAGGCATGGTCTGACTTCTTTGTGTGACAATCAGGCCAGTGTTAGTCCTTTTACTTCAAAGACCTATTCAACAACCATGAAAGAAAACTTCTTCTGCCCCTGCAGCCTTTGAAAACCCACAATTTATTATAAACCTTCAGAATTATCTAATCCCCTGATCTATCTGTCTAGGGGCTTGAAGTCTTATTTTTATTTTCTTCTAAATTGTCATTTTTCTGAATAATAGCAACTCCTCCTTGTAAACCTCCTCGTTCACAATCTCTTCCAGACAGGCTGGACACTGTAGCTTCGTATGACTTTCTGTAGTGACCATCCTAAAACAGAAACGTCTGAAAGTATTTAGTTCTACTTACTCTTTCTTCAAATGACAGAAAGAAATAGCTTGACAAGAATCGTCATCTCAGAAGACATGACACAAGTGGACTCTCTGCCTGTCAGCCTGGGCTCTCCATTCCCCACTGTGTCTCTCATTCTGCTAAAGCCTGAAGGCTCTTTTCAAATCTCTGCTTATTCATGTGTACCCTTCTTCAGAGGCAATGAGGTCAAGAGGCAAGGAAAGGGTGATCTGAGGGTAACATGTGAAACGCTTGTACTTTAAAAGGCTCTTAGGAGACAAACGTACTTGTTAGCTAAGAAATTATGTGCAATTTGTAACTCCGTAGTGTCCCAGAGCATATTGTATTTTCATTTTATTTACTATTTGTGGTGTGTGTGTGTGTGTGGTGTGTGTGTGTGTGTTGCCTGTGTGTAGATGCATGTTCACATGTGCCTCACGTGGATGTGGATATCAGAGGCCAACGTTCAGGAGTGTGTTTTCTCTTTCCTCTTTGGGCTCCAGAGATTGAACTTGGATTCTCTGCTTGCACAGCAAGTATCTCTATCTGCTGAGCCATCATGTTAGCCCCACAATAAGATTTTTAACTCTTCTTTGCCAGCCCAGAAAAAAAAAGTGGATGTGTTCCTCATGTTACAGATTGATCCTTTCTGCATTCTGACAGCTTCACTAGGAGTGGATTATTGTCCGGAAGAAGACAAACAGAGCAGAGCAGATCCACTCTGGGATATGTGATCTTTAGATCCGACACTTGGAGCTTTTGGAGCTCAGGGCCTGGAATCTGAAGACCACACATCTTGACAGTCAGAATCTCTCACCTCACTTCACCAGGACAACAACCGACATAATCATCTACAGTCTCAAAGGGGTACGCAATGTGACACATATGTATGTCATATGTAAATTACACACACATATAATGATATGTAGGGTAATATACATCAGGACAATGAGAACATCCACACAGAAGCTGAGAACTGTGCACTGCAAAACACTACCTGACGTGGGACAACACCGTGTCTACGTGGGTACAAGTAACTACAACCACATCCCATGTAAGCCTGTATAGAAGCACTTTCATAGTCCTACAGCACTGAGTGTCTCTCCAGTATTGCGGTTGAGAGATAGCTCCCGTTCATTTGTGCACAAGGGTGACTTTGAAGGAGTCTGAAAACTGAGGATTTCTGGCAGCAACCCAAGAGATTCTGATGGCATACATCTAGGGTGACTCAACAGAACCTATCAAGAACCACAGTCAGCTCACTTCTAAGGAGCTGTAGGCTTATCGTCTCATGTACTTTCCTGTAGGGGGCAGTAAAGTCTAACCGATCGAAACGTGGACTTCACGTGCTCGTGGCTTCACATGCTTTGAAGCTGGTTTTCTACATCACTGATCTCCCTCTACCAGATGCTTTCGTTTCTTAATCTGTATAATGGGTATGAATGTATGACTGCCTTTATTTTAGGTGCTAGGGAAGAAAGTTGAGCTCTAAATTTAGGAAATCGATTAAAACTATTGTGTGGAAGGTTTTCAAAGTATACACGTCTAGCTACTGGCATGCGGCTTATATTCTCTTTGTTCCGTGTCTTATGACACCTCTTCTTTCCCTTCTAGTTTGCTCCGTCGAGACAAGGTTAGAAGAGGCATGTCTGAATCCACGGATAAGAAAACCTCCTGCCTACCCCACCCCTGTGTCTCCCTATCCCGTGTCCAATAATCATAGATCTTAATCACAACATGGATAGCTCCTTTATCAGCTACCAACTAAACACAGAAAGTTTGTGACTATATAAGAGAGAGGGTTGCAAAGAGCCAGTCCAGGTATCTTCACCTCAGTGGAGCAGAGTTCCATGTAGTAGGGTGTTCACTGATAGAAAACAATTCTAGCTGTTCAAGTGTTTGTTCATGTGAGCCTTGTTTTTACCTTCATAGCCTTAGTCTGCCAAATCCCCACTACATCATCCCAGGCAGCCTTGTAAATCAGCAGGATGGGTTTAATGAACAGCAACAACCGTGGCGTATGTTTCCAAGGTAGCCGAGCCACCCATCCATTGCGTCCTTTAGGAGCTCAACTAGTTCTCTGAGGAATGTCTCCTCCATGGCAACCAGACAGGTAGGGGCTTCACAACGGTTGAAGGGTAGTAGTAACAAGTCCTAGGAATTGTCCTCCATTGCTCCTGCACAAGGTCTTCAGCCAACCTTCCCATTCTCTGAAGCCAGGTGCATCATTCTTTCAAGTCTGTAAAATTCCAAAGAGCAAAAAGTCCCTCTCAGGACCTCTTCTCCCCACAGAACCATCGCCAGCCCAGGCTTTCTCCCCACAGAACCATCGCCAGCCCAGGCTTTCCTCGGCAGCCAGCTGTCTCTTGGCAGGCAGTCCTAAGTCTTTCCACCGCGCTTGCTTCCCGTGACCACCCAAACAGTGAGAGCAAAATCCATGGGATGCTCTCAGGATTTCATGGAATTGTCTTCCTGTCTGTAAAAGCTCAAGCAAATGATCTCAGTCATCTTTGATTGTTGTCATTATAAAAGTAAAGATGAGTGTGTGTGGGGGGCGGGGGGTTGAGATGTCCTCTCATCTCAGCAGGACCCTGTTAAGTCATGGGGACTTGCATTCTATTCTTAGAAAGCCACCTGCTTGCTGCCTGTTCTGTAGACATCACCTGGCTGGCAACTGTCCTGTCAGTCAAGGATTAGGTGTAGAGACAAGTATTCCCCTTTAAAATTTCCTTAACGGTTCCAACGACTTACACAATACTTGAGGAATTTATGGGCTTTTCGTTTTCCTTCTCTTCTTCTCTCATTAGGTAGCAGAAGTTTAGTTGGCTTCTCTGAGTGTCAGAAAAAGTAACTGTCATTTGTTTGCAAATGAAACCTGAGCTTTCTGAGAAGGACTCCCCTGCAGAATTGTTCCCCCATAACACTCCCCCAGCCTTCCAGTTGATTTTAGATAGTTTCCTGTTCTCCCACCTCTTGGAAATAATCCATAGCACGCTGAGCAGACACTTTTAGTCAAAAAAAAAAAAAAGCCTATAAATAGCTGATTTTCCCTTCATACTGCCTTTCTCTCTGAGGCATTCACAAAGGGGGTGAAACAAATCCAGCAGAAGCAAGAGCTCTCTGTGAGGGATACATGCTGAGGCTTATGAAAACTCAAGTCCATAGGCCAAAAATTGTCCTGGAGGTTGATCTTCCATCTTTGACTTGTGCAGTCACTGCACAGAAAAACAAAAACAAAAAACAACTTTTTATTTTGTGCCAGGTGATCTCATGAACTAAATCAATTTAAAAATGTCACCTATCACCTTTAATGCTTAAAAAAAAGTAATTCTAAAGCCAACTGTTCCTTATTAGGTTCAATTTGTAGGTCTGAATAATGAATTCCTGTGGCTAATCCTGAGTTGGGAACTGTGATTTAGTGTCTGCTCCAATGACAGAACTTTGACTGGCTGGCCAGCCTCGTCTCTTATCTCCCATGCCCCAGCAACCATCACCATCACAGGGCTTACGGATATTGGACTTGGAATACTTGGAAGGCTGAGCCTCATTGAATGAGACCTTAATATATTCCTTCACTGATTCTCCTAAAAAACAAACCTGACCAATCAATCCAATATTCAGGGTTAATCACACTCCCTTCTCCTTCTGCCTCTGCCTCCAGTGCACATTCCTGAGTAGAAGAGAACAGAGCAATCTTTTCCCCTTCTTGTTGCTTCAGCTTCTCCGCTTCTCACTTTTTTATTTATTGAACCATTTAAGATGCAAGTCTTACCCAAAGTCATCCATTTGCAGACTGAGTTCTGGAAAGACTTCATCTTAGAGAGGGATGGAGCAGTAGCAACTTCAAAGTCCTCCTTGGTTCCCCCTTATGGTAACACTCTTTACTTGGTCACACGAAAAAAATTATCCAATTACCATGGTGATCTGTGTGCTCAGGAACAGCTGCTCTGGACCCATGTCCTGTTTATTCCCCCTACAGATTTTGTGGAATTTGATTGTAAACCTTCCTTTTTAATGTTTATAATAATTAATAACTTAATAATTATTGACTTAATCCAGTCACCCACCAGAGCATGAGAATCCTAAAAGTGGCCACATCTCCAGAGACAATAACTCACCTTCCTCCAGCAGCTGTTGTCAATGGGCTCCTCAGTAAGGGGTAGGGTCTGCAGATCATCTGCCTCATTGCCAGTCAAACTTTGGGTGCCTACCAGAGAACACACGGACACCAGAAACAGAGATGTGAACAAAACATAACTCATATGTCACACAGTTCTCCAACCTAACATCTATAATCTGATGGCTTTGACTGTGTTCACAGGATTGTCAACCATCAGAACAATTTCTGAGTGTTCTACCACACGTAGAAGGAATTGCAAGACTATTTACTCATTCTCCATTCCTCCCCTCCTACTGGTGTGTGTGTATCTGTGTGTCTGTGAGTTGTTGTTGTTGTTGCAGATGGCAGGATTTTATTCTTTCTATGGCCATTGTATGTCGACCATACAGTTTCCTTTATTGGTTTATATGTCAATAGACATCTTGGATCTTGTGAATATTATTGCAATAATCAGGATGCCTTTTAATATACAGATTTGTATATTGCTGTAGGTATGTTGTATGAGTTATTTTTAATAATGAGGATATCTTTTTAACATACAGATTTGTATGTTGAAGTTTCGAATGGTTTACTGGTCATGTGCAAAAGTACTACTATGGCAGTCCCACATTTAATATTTTAAAGAAATCCCATACTTTTTTATGATACCAATCCAAATTTATATCCTCACCAAAGTAAGTAGTGTTCCCTTTCTCTGATATTTGCTGGTACTTTCTTGTTGCTTTTTTGATGATAATAACTCTCCTAGCAGGTGTGGGGTGCAACCTCAACTTAGTCCGATAGCTCCCAGGGCTGAACATGTTTTAGGTACTTTTGGCTACGTTCATATCTTCTTTTGAGAGTGTTTGTCTCCTGCTCACTTCCAGACTTGATTGTTGGGTCTGTCTCCTTCTGAGTGTTTCAGTTCCTTGTAAATTCTGGAAACCAGCTGCTTGTCTGATGGGTTGTTTGCAGACCCTTGCTCCCATTTGGTAGGTGGTCTAGGAGCTTTCTGAATGTTTTCTTTGCTATGCAGAGGGCCACTGTTTAGCCAGAGATCATCACATTTCTCCTTTTTGCCTTTGTCATCTGTGCTTCTGAGATTAAATCACAAAAGTCGTTGCCCAGGTCAAGGTAAAGTCACCTTCCTCCCCCTGTTTCATTCAAGTCTTTTCATAGTTTTCCAAATAATGTTTAGGGTCTTTAGTCCACTTTGAGTTAATTTTAGATAAGGGTCTACCTGTGGACATTCAGTTTCTCAGGACAATGTCTTTAAGCATCTTTGCTGGTCCATATTCCTTGAAAATCTGTCAAAACAAGCTATGTGCAAGTTCTTGGGCTTATTTCTGATTGTTCATTCTAGGTCATGTTTTCAGCCATTGCTGGGCTGTTTATGACCCAGCTTTCACCGTATCACATGAATCGAGAACACTGAGAACACATTATCACCCAGCCATAGAAAATTTAAAAGTTGTCTTTTTAATTTCTTCGTTGACCTATTTGTTATTTGGGAGCATTTATTGGACCTCAGTGCGTGCATATCTTTTACAGTGAGTTAAAGTGGTACTTCCATCTTTCCTTTGGTTTGGTTTGTTTTCCTCAACACTTCTTTGTGCATTTGGATTTTTCTGGTCCCACAAAAACTTCAGAATTGCTGTATCCTATTTCTGTGAAAAGTATTCCTGTTGTTTTGATAGGAGTTGCGTCGAATCTGCAAGAGCGTTGAGTAATATTTATGTGTCTGGTCCATTGAGCATCAGATCTTTCTGTTTATCTGTGTCTTTTTCGGTTTCTTTCATCAACGTTTTATGATTTTCAAACACATTCAGTCGCATGTGCGCACGCGGATTCACATCGTTCTTTTTAAAGTATTTCTTTGTTCCTTTCTTAATAGTCCTCTTTCCTGAACCCACACTCATTCACACAGATATACACACATAGAAATTTGAAGTTAAGATCTGCATAAGACAGTATAGTCTTTCAAAGTGGCCTCGCTTAATATTGATAATTTTCATATCCATCCATTTCCCTGCATATTTCAGAATTTCATTTTGCTTTATGGATGAATAAAATCCCCTCCCATATGTGTGCTACATTTTTATTTTTCATTTATTTGCTCATAGGCATCAAGGATGATCCTGTTGTTATGAATAGAATAAACATAGGCTGCTTTGGGTATATATTCAGTAGTGGTATGGCTGGGTCACTTGATCATTCTATTGTTTAATTATTGCAAAATCTCCACATTTAATTTCCATGGCACTGTACTAGTTTATACTCCCTCCAACAAAGGGTAAAAGGTTCCTCTTCCCAGAAGTCTTCACATCCTCATTTGTTTTTATGTAGTCGTTGTGATTGGAGTAAGATGAACTGTACAAGTTGTTAATTGTTTTAATTTGCATTGATCTGATGCCAGCTAGGGATGTTGAGAGAGACAGGGACAGACAGAGAATGTTGTACTTGTTTTACAGGTACACACATGTATGTCTATGTGTACAGAGGCCAGAGGTCAATGTCGGATATCCTTTTTAAATCATTCCTAGTTTTCGAGTCAGAGTTTCTGGATTAGTTATTTGTCTGGTTGCTATGACAACACACCTGACAAAGCCACTTGAGGGAAGAAGGGTTTACTCTGGCTCACAATTCAGAGGCACATGGTGGGGAGTCTCAGTGGCAGGAACTTGCAACACCAGATCCTATTGTATTTACAGTCATGAAGCAGAGGCAAATGGCCTGTTCGCTTGACTCTCTTGTTTATACCCGGTCCAAGACCCCAATCCAAGGGATGGTGCTCCCACAGTTAGGGTGGGTCTTCTCTCTTTAGTTAGGATAATCTAGTTAATTCCCCCCAAGACAGGCTCAGAGTATCATCCTCCAGATGTCTCTCAGTCCCAGCAAATTGACAATCAATGTTAACTCTCACAACTTCTCACTGCACATACAACTGTTGATTTGGGTGAATGGTCCACCAAGCTTCTAGAATCTGCCTGTCTCCACCACCACTGCCTCAGGCTTTGGAATTACAGACTCACTGCCAGGTATTTTCATTGGCACTGGGAATCTGAACTCAGATATCCAAGCTTACACATCCAGCTAACCAAGTCATCACCCCAGCCCCCAAATATTTTTAAAATGTTTATTAGTTGCTTGCATGGCTTCTTTTGAGAACTACTTTTTCAGGTCATTGACCCATTTTTGTTTGTTGTTTGTTTGTTTGTTTGTTTGTTTTGACTGGTGAGATCTTGTTTGATTTTTGGAGTTCTCAGGTATTAATGTCGTATCTGACATACAGCCGGGGAGGATTTTCTCCGATTTTACAAACTGTATGTTCTGGTTACCTTTGCTACACAAAGCTTTCTAATTGCATGAAATCCTGTTTGTTAATTATTGGGGTTACTCTCTGTGCTGTTAGAGATCTCTACAGAAAGTCCCTATCTCTGTCTGTTCTGTCAAGCATTTTCTTCTAGTCTCTGTAGAAAGTCCCTATCTCTGTCTATTCTGTCAAGCATTATCTTCTAGTCTCTGTAGAAAGTCCCTATCTCTGTCTGTTCTGTCAAGCATTTTCTTCTAGTCTCTGTAGAAAGTCCCTATCTCTGTCTATTCTGTCAAGCATTGTCTTGTAGAAGCTTCAGGTTTTTAGTTCAAGTCTTAGGTATGCTTTGTTTGGTTTTTGAAACAGGCTGAAACTCACTATAAAGATCAGACTGGCCTTGAACTCAGAGACCCACTTGCCTCTACCTAAGTACTGTGTGCCACTGGGCTCTACTTTTGTTCCTTTTTGATTTTTTTTTGATAGGATGAGACATATGGACCTAATTTCATAATTCCCTAGGATAATTGGTCTCGTGTCCTATTTTGTACCAGTGCGGGGCTATCTTCGGCACTATAGCACTGTAGTAAGACTTTAGGTTAGATATTATGGTACCTCCAACAATGTCCTTTCTGTTTAGAGCTGCCTTCCCTGCCCTAAGAACTTTACTATCCTTCCTAGTTGTTAATCATGTCATTGGGATGTTGATGGAGACTGCACCTGCAGATGGCTTTTGTAAACAGTCGTTTTCACAATATTCTGTCAATTCAACAATACGGAAGGTCATTAAGTTGTCCAGTGTCTTCTTCAGTTTCTTTTTTTTGTTGTTGTTGCTTTAAATTTTCATTGTGGACGTCTTTTTTGTTGTTGTTGTTCCTTTAAATTTTCATTGTGGATGTCTTTCACCCCTCCTCAGTTACACTTATTCCTAAATGCTTTCTTTGAAGCTATTATAAAATGTAATATTTTCCTATTTTCCTTTTTGGCAACTTTGCTCTTGGTATATGAAAAAACAACTGAGTTTTACATGTTGATTTTGTATCCTACAATTTTCCTGGGTATGTTTATTTGTTGAAGAAGTTTTTTCGGTAGGGTCTATGGAAAGTTTTAATTACAAAATTATGCCATCTAGAAATAGAAATATTTCTTTTCTCCTTGAATTCTTTTCACATCTTTCTTTTACCTTATTACTCGGTCTAAGATATTGTATACTATACTGAATAAGAAAGGAGACAATAAACACCCTTGTTTTGTTCCAGATTATAAAGAAAAGATCTCAGTTCCCTTCACTTAAAATAACATTGGCTATAGGTTTGCCTAATGTAGTCTTTATTTTGTTGAATATGTGTATTTTGTTCTACCTATTCCTCATTTCATCAGGAATTTGTCATGAGGGAGGTCATTTTGAATTCTGTCAAATAACTCTTGCACATTTACTGAAATAATTATCTGACTTTGTCCTTAAGTGCATTTCTGTGGTGTGTTACATTTATTGATTTATATATATTGACCTGGATTTGCATCTCTGGGATGAAATCAACTTGACTGTAACACATGATCTTCTTAACATGTTCTTGAATCCAGTTCACAGATATTTTGTTGAGAATTCTTGTTATCTTTGCAAATTTTAGTTTCTCTTTTGTTCTGTCTTTTTCTGGCTTGGGTATCAACACAATGCTGGCTTCATAGAGTGAGTTTGGTACTGTTCCTTCCTGCCCTTTTTCATGGAACAATTTGAGAACTCTTTGTGTTAAGTGGTCCTTAATCTGTGTGGTCCTTGCCCTCCCTTCAATCTCACTGACTATTACAGATTTGTTTAAATTGTTTATATTCTCTGGATTTAATTTTAGTAGAACATATGAGTTTTATCCGTCTTTATAGAAATTCATCTATTTTTATAGGTTTTCTAATTTTTTTTAAAAAACATACAGGCTTTCCAAATATTCCTTAATGGTCTGGATTTCATTGGAGTCTGTATGACAATTCCATTTGTCTCTAATTTTATTACTTTGTGTCTTTTCTTTCTTTGTGCTAGTTTAGCTAAGGGTTTTCTTGTTCATTTTCAGCTCTCTTTCTTATTGGCTCTTTGTAGTATTCTTTTATCTCTGCTCTGATACTTTCTGTCTTTGTCTTTGCTAGTCCTTACTGTCTACTGGGTTTGGAGTCTTCTTGCTTCTCAATGACTGTGAAGTGAATCACTCTCTGATGTGAGTGCTTACAGCTATAAGATTCCCTCTTACGACAGCCCCTACTACATGCTGGTACATACTTTTATTGTTTTTTTGCTTAATCCTGGGAAATCTTCATTTTTCCTCCAATTTTCCCAGCCACTGTTCATTCGAGTGTATCTTGCTCAGTCTCCATGACTACTGGAGTAGTTTCTCAGTTGATTTTGGCTGGGTTTTTGGCTGCTGACTTCCAGTTTTGTTGTACTGTGGTCTGATAAGATACAAGGATTACCTTAATATCTTTGTACTTGAGAAGGCTGTATTTGTCCTTTCACAGTATCCTTCACACACAGAGAGATACTTATTGTCTTTTTTTATGAATTTGTAGCCATATACTCACGTATTAACTTTAGAGAAGGCCCCTGTGCCACTGAGAAGAATGTCTAATCCTTATCTGACAGGTAGAATATTCAGTAAACGTCCCTTGAATCCAGTTGATGTATGGTATAATTTACCTCTGAAGTTTGTCTACAGATGTTTAGTTTGTTCACCTAAACATAAATATCAATCCCGACTGTCAGAAATGTCAAGACCTATGTGACATTTTCTTCTTTCTATAAGAAAATTAAATGGCTTGAAGTTAGGTGCTAGAGAGGTATAGTAGATGTATAGATATTTATATGTATGGAAAAATAAAAAGATAATGAATGTTTCTTTCAACAATATGGAAGTTAAAACATGATAGCTTAACAGTTAACGTGCAAAGTTTTAAATAATCATAAAAATTAGAATATAGAAAAACCTACACAAATAAAGCATACAACTTAAAATAGACAATAGCATAAAATAGAAGGTATTATTCTATGCTCTTACGCCATATTTTCTTCTCGTTGTGGTGAGATGGTTTTCCCTCCCCTTGGCCTGGCATTGGTATCTCTCTTCACTGTTTTTCAGTCCAGTCTCCATGCCTACCTTTCAACAACTCAGACTTTTCTGTCTGAATTCATGAGTGTCTTTCCTATAAGCTGTACACTAGCAGAGACCGTGAGCGCTGATCCGCCGTGGCTGAGGTAGTCACAGTCCTCATGACAAGGCCAGTAGTCTGGGTTCTTTTCTGGGGAAAGTTTACTGGCTCTTGAGCACAAGGGATGCTGGTCCACAGGTCAGGGAATTGGTGTGAACAACAGAGCACAGTGGTCAAGTAGCCCTGGTCCTTCTCCTTCTTGCAACTGTCTTCATCCTCTGAATCAGACGACACGTTTAATCCACTGTTTCTCATTCTGTATTATTGTTTAGAACCACATGTGACTAGTATAGATGACTCAAAGAGCTTCATTACCAAGTGCTTCCTCCCACTCCATCGTAGCCAATGCCTTCCCAGAAGCTGTATCACAGAGCTCCACTTTCAGTTCATCTTTGCATGCATATATTTTTATAAATTTCTCTTACAACCTGTCTTAGTTAGGGTTTCTATTGCTTCAATGAAACACCACAAGCAAAAAGCAAGGTAGGGAGGAAAGGGCTTATTACCCTTGCATTTCCAAATCACGGTCCATCATTGGAGGAAGTCAAGACAGGAACTTGGGCAGTACTGGAAACTGGGGGCAGGAGCTGATGCAGAGGCCATGGAGGGGTGCTGCTTACTGGCTTGCTCCTCATGGTTTGCTCAGCCTGCTTTCTTATAGAACCCATGACCACCAGTCCAGGTGACACCACTTACAATGGGCTAGACCCTCCTTCATTGATCACTAATTGAGAAAATGTCTTCTTAACTGAGGCTCCGTTCTCTCTGATGATTCTAACTTGTGGCAAGTTGATACACAAAACCAGCCAGTACATGTCCTCTTGCTAAATCCTTTAATATAATGAACTTTGGTTTCTTTTTAACCTTCTTACAATTTAGTCTATTTGTCTAGGAACATACAGTTAAATCTACTCTCTTGATTCTCAACATTTTCCCATCCATTCAGTGTCTCTGTAAAACCAGCCTTTTGGAAACACCATATAACTAGGTCCTTTTTCTTCATCCATTTAGACCTCATGTGTCTTTATACTGGAGAATTTAAGCCATTTATATTTGTTGAAATTGTTATTAGATAAGACACTATTAGATAAGAACTTATTTCTATCATTTTTAACTGTTTTAGATCTCATTTTTTTGTTTTCCCTCTCATACTAACACACACATTTTTACATTATTTTCATTCTGTTCATTCTATTTTCCTCAGCTGTGACCAAAAACAAAGGAACTGACTTTTCTCAGAATGCACAATCCCCTTGCTTCCAAGCTGATGCTTATTAGATAGTTCTACAGGCTGGGGAGATGGCCCAGTGGTAAAGAGCACTATCTGCTCTTCCAGAGTCCTGAGTTCAACTCCCAGCAACCACATGGTGACTCTCAACCATTTGTAAACGGGATCTGGTGCCCTCTTCTGGTGTGTCTGAAGACAGCTACAGTGTACTCATATACATTAAATAAATACATAAATAAATTAATTAATAAAAAAAGAACCCCTTATGTCCACCCCTTGCTGAACAGTCCTGGCAATAGTGACTGCACTAGTTTCACTTCTGTTGCTGTGATCAAATACCCTGACAAAGCAGCAATTTGTGGGAGAAAGGAATTTGTTTCACCTCAATTCCAGATCATGGTCCATTACTGTGGGAAAGACAAGGCAGAAACTTCAAACAGCTATTCCAATCACATCCACAGTTCAGAGAAGAAAGAAAGCAGTGCTCACTGACTGGCTTGCTTATGCTCAGATCAATTTCTTCTTTCTTGTATCATTCAAGAGTCCCTCCCTGCCTAGGGAACACCACCAACCACATCAATTGACTGGGTTTTCCTATATCAATTAAATTAAGACACTCCTCCATAGACCAACTGAATACAGGCAGACCCTCGTCGAAACTCTTCCCAGATGATTCCAGCTTATGCCATGTTAACAATTAAAGCTCACCATCTTGGTGAATAATAGTAACAATAAGAATATGAAGGAGAGAGGAAAATAGAAGGGATAGAAAGAATTGTTAAGACTTGATGAGATGGCTCCCTAGACCTCTGTACTGGCTGGTTTTGTGTGTCAACTTGACACAAGCTGGAGCTATTACAGAGGAAGGAGCCTCCCTTGAGGAAATGCCTCCATGAGATACAGCTATAAGGCATTTTTTTCAATTAGTGATCAAGGGGGAAGGGCCCAGCCTATTGTGGGTGGTGCCATCCCTACGCTGGTAGTCTTGGGTTCTATAAGAAAGCAAGCTGAGCAAGCCAGGGGAAGCAAGCCAGTAAGTAACATCCCTCCATAGCCTCTGCATCAGCTCCTGCTTCCTGACCTGGTTGAGTTCCAGTCCTGACTTACTTTAGTGATGAATAGCAATGAGGAAGTGTAATAAACTTAATAAACTTAATAAACTCTTTCCTCCCCAACTTGCTTCTTGGTCATGATGTTTTGTGCAGAAATAGAAACCCTGACTAAAACAACTTCTGTTTGACGTCTGTTGCTCGCGTGTTTTTTGAATTTCTAAAGTTTCTGGAGTAATCATTTTTACCCTTGTTTTATTAAGAAGGAAGAAATATATTTGTTCAAGATTATATTGTTCCAAAGTGATAGGATTGAAATTTATGCCCCAGACTATTGGATCTCCAAATTCTCTTCACTGTCTATGTCACCTAGCTGTCTTGTAATCATCTACTTCAGTCTGGTTTGGAAAATGGCCATGTTTCAAAGCAAGGGCTGTGTGAAATTCACTTAGAAAGTCTTATCTATAAGGGTTAAGTTGCAACAGTACAGTATTATTTCATGTAGATGGAAAACCACATCTCAACTCATGAAAGAACCATTGCTCACCGCTCTTGTAACTCAGTTGTTTGTTCATCTATTCATTTCAAAAACAAACATCATGGTTGAGCCAGTAAAACTGCTTAGCTAGTTGTCTTAACTAAGTTCTTGAAGTTTCTTGTGCCCCAATCATCCCTGCCTGGTGGTTCACTATGCTTAGCAATGTTCGTTTCTATAAGCAGCATGAGATTTACAGAAGTAAACTTGGAATCCCAAACCAGATTCCTCTATAGATCAGTATGACTCTGTACTTTGTGTGCCCTCATCTCTGTGGAACTTGCTGATCATCTTTCTGATGTATTATGGATCAGAATTCTGCCTGGCATGAGCTCCGTGTTGCCTACAAGGTTGGCTAAATATTTAAAGAGTGTACCAACTTTATAATATGTTAAATTACTACACCAGTTCTGCAGGACACCGTATTTTTGTCAAAGGTCTACTCATAGAATATCAGTTAACTGCCCAGAGAAGTATAAAAGTGAGTCACATAGTACCCAAATGAGGTAGGGTTTGTGCTAAATCCTTAGAATAAGCAATAATGTGTAGCAGTAAAGCCTTTGAAATATATCAGGATATAGGAGTCATGTTCACTAATGACCTTGAAGTCAACATAATTTTTATTGCCCTGATTCCTACCTTGTATGGAGTTTTCCTTGAATATATCCTTGTATATATGACTCACCTTGCAAATAATTTAGTGTTCTGTCAATCCCCTGTTTAACACTTTTCTCTTTTTGTTTAAACTCAGAAAAAGTTAATTTGAAATGAGTGCAGTCATCACACGTCTGCAGCTTCCACTTCCTCTCAGCTCACTGTTTTATAATAAAATATTTTCACATATAAGAAGGAAATGCTAATTATTTACATAACAGGAGTTTATATAGAATGAAAGAATTGCCGAAATTAACCATGTCAATTCAATCTCGTTTGTGTTATTAGATTAACAAGATGATAGCACATTTTCTAGCCTCTACCAGTGGTAAAAATGCTTAGTTATCACAGTGCATGGCCTTTTTTCGTTAACTGGTCCTCAGGGGCATAATGAAAAAAAAAAATTCTAAAAGTTTAATAAAAATGCTGTTCCTTAAAATCATAGTATTGATGACTTCCCTTCTTCTTCATGGAATGAATTCATGAGAAAAAAATTTAGGTTGTGACTGAAGAACAATTTGAGTATATGCAGGTTTTTAAAATTTTATAATGGGTATATGTATGTTTATGTGTATATATCATATGTGCGTGGATGGTTTTTAAAAGTCTTGTTGATGGGGAATAGTTCCTGAAGTAAGTAGATATTCTGTTGGAAATTAGAGGTATATTATAAAGAAACTTTACTTAAGTTCAAGTAACAAAAACATGAGGATCTCTACATATTCAAGGGTCAATACTAAGAGGAGAGAGAAATGTAAAAATTCTGTAAAACAATATGTTCAAAGACCTTAAGGTCTAGTGGCATATTAAGCACATCAGTAGAGTACAAGGAAGATTTCTTAACAATGTATTTGGAGATTTAAAGAATGACAGTTTTAGGAAACCTGAGTTTCAGGAAAGGAAAGGCAAAAGAAAAGCACTCTTCTGTAAAGGTTAGTTTCATTGTCAACTTGACATATGTAGACTCACCGGGGAAGAAAGTCTTAGCAAGTGGTTATCTAGCAGGTTGGCTTGTGGGCATGTATATAGGGAATTCTCTTGTCCACCGTAATTAAGAAGGAAAGATTGGTCCACTGTGGGTGGCACCATTCCTTAGGCAGGGATCCTGAACTGTATGAGAACAGAGAAAGCAACCCATGCACAGGCACAACATAAACACATTCATTTCTCTTTGCTGGTGACTGTGGGTACAACTAGGTGACTTAAGTCCCTGCTCCCTTCACTTCCTCACAACGATGGACCATAACTTGGAATTACAAACTAAACTAAACTCTTTCTTTCAAAATTGCTTTTGTTAAGGGTATTTTACCATAGCAAAAGGAAATTAACTAAGCCACTAGAGAACCATCTCTGAGAATTTGGCAGACTTTCCTTAGGATCATATTGAGAAAAGCTGCCCTTACTCCCCTCCCATTATTCATTCAGCCCTCACTAAATAAGCCTTGTACCCCCACACACACCTAGCAAATGCTATGTAGGTGTGAGGAGGTGGGTGTGTACATGAGTGGATGCAGGAGCAAGTAGAAAGGCAAACAGCAAGAAAGATGTGAAGAATTGCTGAGAAATATATGAAGAAACGGACTACACAACATCACAGCAAGCTGTTTCAGGAGCCAGCCCAGCTCAAGAGTCTTGTAAGAAAGCAACTGTATGGGGCTGGAAAGATGGCTCAGCAGTTAAGAGCTGCTGTTTCAGAGGATCTGATTTTGGTTCTTTGATACTCAGATGGTCACAAAGCTTGTAAGTCTAACTCTAGGGCATCTGATGCCATCTTCTCGACTCTGAGCACTGGAACTCACACATGTACCAGCACACACGCACACACACACATACACACGTGCACATACATACACACAGAGAGAGAGAAAAAAAGACAGAGAGAGACAGAGACATGTGCTTAAAATTAAATCTTGTTTTGAAAATAAAGCAGTCAGCTGTGGAGATCAGAAAGGAGTTCAGGACTCCCCTAGTCAGAAGCTCGGGTAAATTATAAAACAAAGGTCTCTTTATCTTCAGTCTGACATCAGCACATGGGGTCTTCACCTTCATTTAAATCTAACTTCTGCCACCAACTCTTTGCCCTCGGCCAAAGAAACTTCCTTTTTTACTTTATTTCATGGTGAAAAATATGCAAAGCATAAACCAGTTATTTTAAGGGTACCTATGATTATGACTGGCCTACCCAGGTTAACCCAGTAACTTGCTTATTTGAGATCACTAGTATATATTAATTATTTGTATAAAGTCCCTTTTGCTCAAGGGTATAACTCAATGGAGCCTTCTTTCAAAGCTGCTCAGTAAAAGGCTATGATGTTAATTCTGGGAAAAGCAAGCACAGTTTTGGTGCCAGGAAGTTGTGTTCAAATCCTGTATTTAGAAATTATATGAGAGAATTATTTAGCTTCTCTCATCCCCTGGTCCTCTCCTCTATAATGTGGGAACAAAGAAAGCGCCGATCACCTGGTAATGTTTAAAACATTAAATGGATGATCACGGGGAAATCTTAGAACAGAACCTAGAACAAGAACATTACATGATGACTGTATAACGCTCTTACTACCGAACTGAAAACATGGAGGTAACAGTACACTCAGAAACAAAAGGACAGATGTCAGGGGCTAGAGAGATGTTCAGCCATTAAGAGCCCTGGCTGCTCTTCCAGAAGACCCTGGTTCATGTCCAGCACCCACATGGCTCACAACTGTCTGTAACTCCAGTCCCAAGGCATCCTGAATGCTCTTCTGACACCCACAGGCACTGCATGTACACAGTACATATTCATACATATAGGCATAAGACAGATTTTAAAAGAGAACAGGCTTCAAAAACGTTACTGTGAGAGATCACCACTTCATTTAGCCTGGGCTTTGATAAAATGAAATCCTGCTTCTTTGCATTGTCTTCTTGGGCTGCCAATTACTACAAGACTTAGGGGAGGGGGGATGTTGAAACAACGCAAATTCAGGACTGGAGAGACGGCTCGGTGGTTAAGGGTTCGTGTGACTCTCCCAGAGGACCTGTGTCTGGTTTTAACACTTGCATCAGGTGGCTCACACCTGCTTGTAATTCCAACTCCGCAGGATCTGTCTGATGCCCTCTTGGTGCCTCCACAGACACTCATGCACACGTAATATAGACTCACAGACATAGACACGTCAAATGTTGTAATTAAAGATGTATATTTATGGATTTTTATGCACACAGTGGCATGTATGTATGTGTATGTGCGCGCGCACACACACACACACACACACACACACACAAAAGTAAATAGATTTAAACATGTAGGACTGTGCCCCTTCTCGGTGTTGTGGGGTAGAATCTATTTTCTTGCCTTTTAAAGCATTTAGAGACTGTCTGTTAGCTCCTGGCCCTTCCATCTCAAAACCATCTGTCATTTCACCTTGGTCTCTGCGTCTGTGGTCCCCTGGCCTTCTCAGACTCCCTTGACTCCTTTCACCTACAGAGGTTTTCATGATTATATTGGACCTGTTCTCATGATCCAGAGTAAGCTCCCGTCAGAAGATCACTAACCTTATCACATCTTCAGAGTCCCTTCTGCCATGTAAGATCAGATACTAGATTAAGATCTGGGTAACGTTGGGGAGCTGCTATTTTTGCCTACCACGGTATTCACACCTGAGTACATAGTACATTTTTAAACTCATGCAATTCTCTTGCACTTAGAGACAAATCTACTGCCTTGTGTGTGCTAATCACATGCTCTGCTGAGCTACGCTCCCAGGCCACCCTTTTTGAACTTTGGGGTGACAAATCATGCTTCTAGCACACGGGAGCTAATATATTCACTGAAATCTTGATACTCATCAGTAGATGGGGCATGGAAAGGCCAACAGTGTTATGTTTGTTAGATTATTTTGAAACAACACGGCTCTGACATAGTTTGACAGCATCTCCACTCAGAAATCACAATTTCAATCCAAAGCATTTATAGACTACATACCCATGAACTGCAACCATTCATTATTGCCTAACATTCATTCTGATTCACAATTAACTTGTCAGTTTCTGTTAAATATTGCCACCTACTATATATGCTCTACCTTACAATATAATACACTTGAACGCATGGTTAAATCTTTAATATATCTAAGTTTTTTTGATCTCCCTCCTTGGTGTGATAGCCTCACCCACTTTTATTCTCACAATTAACTCTGAACTCTTTGCACCATCTATGAGAAATATTCACCTTCCCTGAACTGTCCTGCAGTAATGCTGGCCACTGACCTTCAGCAGGCTTTTCAGAGTACATGGAGGTTATGTAAGACAACGTTGACTTGGCTAAGTCTACATCCCTCTTCGACTCTAAGTTACATATTTACAGCTTCTTTTTATTTGAAACTTTATTATTCTTTTTCTTTTCTTTAGAGTGAAACTCTAATTCTTCATATCACTCGAAATCCATTTTCGGTGTCTATGGATTTAAATACAAGGAGGCTTTGAATTATAATGGCCTCTCTCACCGTTTTCTGGCTATACGATCCTATGAAAGCAATAATCATCCGGTATTCAAGGACTGAATTTGGATCTTTTCCCAGGCTACAGAGATATGTCTGCAGTCCTCTCTGCAGATGCTGGGCAGCAGCAGTGAGCTGTATCTCTGGTCAATCAGTCTCAAGACGACAGTACTCTGCTGCTGGATGGGACGTCTAGTAGGTCAGGTTATAATTTCAACTTACAGTATTCTCATGGGTTTATCAGGACTGAGCAAATTTCTAAGTCACAGAGAATATATGCATAGCATTTTTCATACTGGCAGTTTAGTATCTATTCTTGTTTGAGTCTGTGAGGTCTCTGAAAGGCTCATGCTTGCCATGCTTGCTCTCTAACTGGCAGTGCTATTTTAGGAAGCCGTGGAACCTTTGGGGATCGAACCTACCTGGCAGAAGCTGATCGGGTGACTGGGGATGAGATTTAGGAGGTTATACCCGTCTCTAGCTTCCTCCCTGCCCCACCTCTTTCTGCCTCCTGATCTACCACACTGTGAACAGTTTCTACTATGCACTTCTGTAGCCTTGGCTTTCCCCAACGATGGAAGGAAAACATGTGCCAAAAGACATCACTGAATGCCAGGCAAGAAAACATCTTAGTTCAGATGAGCTTAGGAAGCCATAAAGACGGGAAGAAGTGTAAAGAATTGAAGTAAGCACAGTATCCTGAAGATGTCAGGTTCATCAAGAACTGGATGGGGCAGGTGAAAAAGAAGTAGACAAACAGGTAGTGAGGCTGGGATTCCAGATGTTCAGGAGGATGTGACAGTTAGAAAAATATATGCGAGTCTGCAAGTGTGTGACCTCTTACAGGTAAGGATAATAAGTCTTCTGACTTATTATCCCTGAGCTACATAAACAACAACAAAAAAAAAACGGAAATAATTCAAAAGGTATGAAGATGAGGGGAGTCGTGGTTTGGAATATGTCGTATCTCCATATGTTTATGCTTTAGCTATGTAGACCCCTAGATGGCAATGCCATTTTGGAAGGCTCTGGAAACTTAAAATAAAAGGAAGTATGTCAGTGGGGGGTCAGCGTTTAGGCGTATCCCAACTCTGGCTGCTACCATGACAGTCTGTGCTTCTGATTTGGCCAAAGAGTAAACAGCCATCTTTGCTGCACCCTCTTCCTGCCATGATTCAAGCTTTGCTGGAAGGCTGTAAGCGTCTCCTCCATCCCTTCCTCACCTTGACAGCACAAGCCCACTGAAACTGAACAAAATAAACACGGCAGCTGAAGGTGTTTGTGTCGAGCTCAGCTCTTGGTCATAGTGGTGAAGAGGCAGCTGATACAGGAAGAAATTAGAGCAGCATAGGGCCAGAGAGGAAAAGAAGAACCCAAGAAATAGTTCAACAAAGTCAGATACCAGACTTTGGTGAGAAAATGCAGGAGAACCTGTCTGTGAACATGGCTCTCAGGAAATAACTGTTAGTCATGAGCGAGAGTCCTTTCATGCTGTCTTAGCAAAAGCTTAGTTTTAAAGATATTTTTTTTCATTTTTAGTGAATACATTATATAACTACTGAAGTATGCAACTACACTGTGAGAAAAATATTTACTGACAAGCCATTGAAATAATTTTTATGGCTTCTCACCACCACAAATAGCCTTAATTGTTATTTTCAGGAGAAGACAACAGTTTGTTCTGGCTTTGTTATTCCCAAATATGAGGTATTCTTCAATCTTACAGAAGAAACACAAGTGGATCTTAGTATCCTGAAATAATTTAAGCATTCTAATTTTGCACAATTATTATGCAGAGATCTTTTTATACTTCTTGCTATTTTTTTTTTTTTTTAGGCAGAGACCACACAAGTGTCTCAGCTATTGTCTAACCCTAAGCACACACTTCTCAAGTAAGGCTTTGCCTCTTTCTCTATATCAAAGGCCTCTATCGAGCAGCGTTGTAACATATAATTTGATACAGAAATTGGTTCCCTTTCTTATATTATGAACAGTTTAACTCCATCATGCACCGGCGTCTTCCATTTCAAATGACGGACACCGCACCCATTAGCTATTTTTGCTAGCCTCACCCACTAGGGCTCCTCCAGCTCATCTTAATTTTAGCAATCACAATTCTCTCATCTAATTAACAAAAAAATTGGGTCACTGCCTCAGTGGCCCGCATTCAACCTTATTTTGACTGGCAACTTTGTAAAACCGCTGAATTATCTCCCCCTTCTGTACTCCGAACAGTATTTTTTGTCCCATGTCGTGTGATTGCTTTCCCTGACTCTCTGCTCTCATTCTAGGTTTGTCTGGGAGTGTTGTCTGTATGTTGCCTATTTCTGTATTGCACTCACGTATAGTAATGCCTGTCATACTTTGTAGAGCTGATGCCTTTAGAAGATTCTTCTCTGTTCTGTACCCAACTTTCCATCTCTGAAAGAAACTATTATGAAATGTATCTGAATATCCTTCTGCATGGCAGGCCTTCAGAAATTCAATTTAAAAAAAAACTCTATTTGCCTTGAAAATCTTGTTGTATTCCAACCGATAGATTTCCTACAACCTTGTTTTAAGAGTGGGTCTTGAGTCACTGTCAGCATCTCCCCATAAATTGTCTCATCATGGGAAAACCGATATCCCTTGAGCTTATGTTGCAATGGTGGCAACATTTCAGTAACATTCAAAACTTCACTGCATTCAGTGAGAAACATCTCTGACTATAACTGACCTACTTCTATCAATTCGCTAATAAGTCTGGCAACTGTGTCAACTTGTTCTGTGTTCAGTTAAGCTTTCTAGAACCCTTTGTTTCTCACTTCAATGTGCTGACACATTCCTACTCTGCAATGAACACTTGAGTGGCTTAATGCAATTCTGTCTTGTTCTGGGCTTTAGTAAGTGTTACTGTGTGCATGTGAGTACGTGTTTCTCACTATAGAGCAGGTGGCACCCTTCACCTCTGAGGGCCATGACCTTTATTTGTGGTCATGCAGTAATAGTTATGCGTTACTATACATTTCCAGCAACGAGTAAGAGATAGATTGCTTTTAATTCACACACCTAAAAGAGCAGATTGGATTACCCAAAAGTATGCGTTCACTGTCAAAATTAGAGAATATTAAATGTCAAGTCTAATTAACATCTTCCCAAGATATGTTATCCCATAAATCTCATTATTGTATCTGATATGTCAGCATTGAATCGGATGACTTTTTAATCATGGTGGATTTTAATTTGTTTGCCTATACGTAAATCAACAGGAGGAGACTACAGAAACCGCTCAACATTTAATGGCAGTCGTCAAAACCTGCCTATCTCTACCAGGCTGGAAGCATGCAGCACTTTATGGACTTGTGAAAAGGACACTGCCATTGCCTTAGAGCACACAGAGGTCCTCAGATCACTGTAAACTATATGCATAACATTGCATTTATCTACCAGATGCTATTTATCTACTATATAGCAACCGGCACAAATTGTAAGAGCAACAACCAACCAATTTCTGATGATCGCACCACTTGAGACCTAGTTTTGAGACAAGAACAATATCAATAATTTGTCTCTTATCTGTGAGGAAAACCTGTGGGTATCAACAAGAAGTATATACACTTACATACATAGGAGCTATTGTTGGTTGGTCCTGAATGGGGTTAAAGGATGGCCACCACAGTGTGTCATATACCAGAATAAACTTAGTGTATGACTAGTCAACAAATAGTAATGGTTCAAACAGCAACTCTGACAACTTCAGCATTCTGAACTTAATGATTTTAAATAAACATTGAGAATAGGACCAAAACCAAAGCTTAGGCATAACCCTAGAAACCACCCCTATTTAACACCAGGGTATACTGAAACTGCCACAGCTCTGGCAAAAAACTGTGGTAAAAGGGAATCCCACTATATCTCATGTTGGCAACAGCATCCACATGGTGCTGGTTTTACAAGCATGAAAAATTCAAGACTTACAGGGTCATGGAGGTTTCCTCCAAGGTTCCAGAAATCTGCTAAGGACAGACACTATGTAGCATGTTTGGGTTGCCTGCAAAGAAGACCATGGAGACCATTTGTAAAACTGAGTGTTATACCTACATTGCAGTGGAAAGCCCAGAATGTCTGAGGTGCCAGGACTGTGAGAAAAGCTGCAGGCATGGAGTGGAGCAGCTCAAGAGAGTCTTTATGTGCTACAGGCAGTAGAAATAAAGAGATGAGACCACACAAGGCTGCTATAGCTCAGATGATCCCGACATGGAGCTACCATGTGCTCTGGGATTGAGTCTGGCTTTCATCCAGCCATTCTTTGTTGTTTCCTTTCCTCCCATTTGAAAGGGAAGTAGTTACTTTGTGTCGTTGTAACATTAGAATTAGTGACATGATATTTTAAGTTTGACGGGTTCACTGAGTCTCAGAATAGACTCTACTGAACTTTTGAACAATGTTTGGGACTGTTGATGCTTAGATGTTTCTTGGAAATTATCTGATTGAGTTTTGAATGATGAGATAGCCATAGACTATTCAGGATGATGACAGTGGAATATTAAGATTTAAAAAGTGATCTATTTGGTTGTCGAGCTGACAGGTGTGGAACTGTGGTTGCTAATGTCCTTTGTCAATGTGACTAGATTTGTAGTCACTTAAGAAAGTTTTCAGAGAAGGTTAACTAAGGGGAAAAAACCCACTGTCTTAGTTTGTGTTACTATCACTGTGATGAAACACTGTGACCAAAAGCAGTTTCGGGGAGGAAAGAGTTTATTTGGCTTACATATTCTGAATCATAGTCCACTGAGGGAAAACAAAGCAGGAACCTGGACATGGGCGCTGAAGGACAGGCAATGGAGGGATGCTGCTTACTGGCTTGATCTCTGTGGCTTTCTTAGCCTGCTTTCTTATAGAACCCAGAACCCAGCCCATTTGTGGCACCACTCACAAGTGGATGGGACCCCCTTCATCAGTCACTAAATAAGAAAATGCCCACTGGTTGTGGTGACCCATGCTGGTAGGATTTGCTAAAGGAGGCAGAGACAGGAGGGCCATGAATTTGAGACCAGCCTGGGCTACACATTTTTTATCAGAGGCCAGACCAGGAGGGGGAAAACAACTGGACTGTAAAAAAAAAAACAGATTAAAGAATAATAATAAAAAGAAGAAAGAAAATAAAACAATCTTTAATGGTGGAGGAGGAGGGGGAGGAAGAGGAGGAGGAGAAGGAGGGGG